>NW_007726224.1:109415-112609 GCF_000696425.1 Galeopterus variegatus | reverse complement strand
CGCATCCCACTCTCCGCCCGCAGCCCGCGGAAGCCTCACCGCCCACCAGCGCGCAGGGCCCGGGCCGTTCCGGGGAGCAGAGGGCCCGGCACGTAGGGGGCGCACAGGAACCAACTGCGGTGGAGGAACAGGATGGGGAGAAAGAAGGCGAGGAGGGGGCGCGGCTGGGGCGGAAGGCGCGGGCGCGATGCGAGCCGGGCACCTCCTGGAGGCCTCGCCGGCTGCCCGATCCGGCTTCCCAAGTCCGCTAACTCCCGGGACCGGCCCGGGCTGGGTCGAGGCGCCAACAAAACGGCTACGCGGGGAGGAAATCGCCCTCGATGGGCTGGAAGCGGTGCCCGGGCGCCCCCGTCGCCGCCGACCCCCGGGCCCTCTGATGGGTGCTGACCTACCGAGCCCTCGCCACGTACCCTTCCTGGCCAGCCTCGATCCCACACGTATCCCGGGATATCTCTGTGCATCCGACCACCTCTGCTCACCGTCCAGCAAAGAATTTCATCCCCACCTGACCCCTTATTAGGAATAGATTCTAATTGTAGCTCAAGACCGGTGTGTTTATCCTCAGCCAAACACCCGACTCCCCGCCCTGCCTGCAGTCACTCAGCAACCTACAGACGGACTCACCACCGCGGCCGCCCGAGATGACACCAGGAGCCTCGCTCGCCGTGCGCCTCCTGGAGACACGGGACGCAGCTCGTTCCCCACACCCCGGCACACAGGAGAAGCCAACAACTCAAAGTCACCAAGACGCGTCTTTCTAGGCTTTGAAAACCTCTGCGCAAGCCTGTGGCAGGGACATATTCAACTGAAATTTGGGTTTATTTATTAAAAAAGAATGGGGCGGGGGGAGAGGCAACTAAATGGTAAACTTATCTTAAAATAAGTCTTTGTGTAGCCCTCGAACTGACTCCAAATGCTGGTCGTTCAACCCCCAAACATCTCTGCCCGCCTGTATGTCTGGAACTCACGCCAAGTCCTGACCCCACAAAGCGATAGCTGTATGGGACACACCGTCCACACCTGCCCACCCCCTATTTTCAGGGAAACCTGTGTCGATCTCCTCCTCGACCCGCCCCCTGGAGAGTAGCAACTTGTGTATAGACGTTCCCAACGCCACTGCAGGGGGGTGGGGGCGCGGTAATTTAAAGAGCAAAGTTGGTGGGGGGAGAGAACACAATTTCTTTTGAAACCTCATAAAGCATTCTGTTCTGTGCCTGTCCCGGCCTGAAGAGCATCCCTGTCTCTCACACTTGCCAAATGCTGACACCAAATTTAAAACACCTTTCCTTCAAAACTGATAGGATTGTAAAGAGATATCAAGGGCAATGAACTTTTCAGGTGGGAGTTTTTCCCCAGGTACATTACAAGGTCTGAACAGAGCAAGAAAGCATCTTGTGGCTGAGATGCTAAAACTACAGAGGTTGCAAAACCTCATTCTGGGGCTGAAAACTATGAATAGTGGGTGTATTTCCTCCTGCGGTGCACAACAAGAACAACCAAAAAGAAAGCAACAGGGGGAGATATTACATATTTTAATGACACCAAAAACACCAGTTATGGCAATTTACTAAATAAAAATCACAGTCCTTTAAATTTATTTAATGGTTTGTGTACTTGGTGTTAAACTTCTGGTAAAATTTATGGAAGACAGTAAAGGATGTTACTGTGCAATTTTTTTATTTTAAAAGATATAACAAATAAACAACATGTTTTGATGTACCTACAATATTTGTATTTCTTAGCTTAGTTCCTTCTATTACGTAAAACAGTGCATTTCTTGTGTTTTTTTTTTTTTAAAGAACATTAAATGTCAGTTTTGGATAACTCTATTATGGTAATTTCCGGATTTACTTTTAAACAATCTCTTCCTAATCTTACTCAACTAAGAAGTAACAGACTATTTTAAGAATAAATTGAAAGGTTTCTTCTTCTTGCTGGTGTAAAAGTTAGTAAACTCCAATTAATTCACCCCAATTAAATGCCTACGGAAATGACTGCACAATTTCCAGAAACCCTCCCCAAATGCCTTCCAATTATTCGCCTGACTTTAGTTCTAATTCCTCTGTAGAAATCAAACCAAATCAAACACAGCGAGGGAAGAAAAAATATTTCAAAAAGTGATTTTAACTAACTGGTTATTTCAGCAAAGAGCGTTAGCAGTGAGGAAGCCGTGACACTGCAGCGGGGGGAAAGATGAATTTTGTTCTTGGTGTTTGTGATCCTTCCTAGAAAACAGACGCCACAGGAGTGGTTTATAGAACTGCGTTATCTCGGATTTTCTTGGCAGGTTTTGACTCGGCTTAGTATCAGGGTTCCATCAGAGCGCTGACATAGGTGGATCCACCTGCACAGGTAGGAAACGTGGTTTAGGGGTGGGCGAGCCCCGTTGCTGCTGGAGGATGCTTCAAGGAGGGAAGGGGTTAAGTCAGATCCTGTCTTTAGCGGTTCAACTTGTCCAGTTTTGTCTGTGAAGTCAACGTCGCCCAGCTGGAGCCAGCCAATGGACGGCCGGGAGCCCCGGGACAGCCCAGGGAAGGGGCGTGGCCCGAGGCTGTCACTCAGCGCTGAGGAATGACACCCGGGCGGGAGGGGGCTACGGTGGAACGCAGGGGAAGGGAAGGGAGAAGAAACAGATAAAACCGGGGCAGGGGGTAAAAAGGTGCCCCGCGCCTCTTGGAATCCAGCGGCCTCCGCCACCGCTGCCGCCGCCGGGGGTGGGCTCCGGAAGAGTCAGGCCAGCGAGGAAGGGAGAGGACGAGCCGGAGCACCATCCTGCAGGCGGGGAAGAGACAGAAGCGCCAAGAAAAAGTGACGAGGGCAGTGCGCCCCCGCGGCGCTCCGGAGGGGACCGCGGTGCGGAGGAGCCCCCGCCAGTCCTCCCCCACGGTCGGCGAGGAGGCAGACCCCGGCCCGCCCCTATGGGCGAGAAGCGATGAGATAATCCAGCTGAGCTTCGAAAGGAGAGCGTCTGGCGCTGGATCCGGGGGGCGGGGGTCTCCAGGAGGGGTGGGCCTCGGAGGTGGGGGTGAGGGTCGGCGCAGATCCCGGGCCGGAGGGGGCGGGGGCTGCCGGGCCGCGCAGCAGTGGGTTGCTCCGACCTCGCACAGCCGGCTCACTTGCGCTGCGGCCGCCCGCGCTCTCTTCCCGGCCCCGAGCTGCCCAGCGCCCCGGCTGCCCGCCAGTCCGCCGCTCCG
>NW_007726224.1:103903-109212 GCF_000696425.1 Galeopterus variegatus | reverse complement strand
CGGCTCTTTGGAGAGACGGACGCGGGCGCGCTGGGGGGCGCGGAGGACTCTCTGCTGGCGTCTCCAGCCCGGGCCAGAACAGCTGCGGGGCGGACTGCGGAGAGCCCGGGAGGCTGGGACTCAGACTCGGCACTCAGCGAGGAGAACGACGGCCGGCGGCGCTGCGCGGACCCGCCCGGGGCCAGCGGGGCCGGCCGCGCGGGGGGAACCCTGGGCCTCGGCCAGCCTGTCTGCGAGCTGCCCGCCTCCAAGGACCTGGAGGAGGAAGCGGCGGGCCAGAGCGACAGCGAGATGTCGGCCAGCGTCTCAGGTCTGCTGTGGCTTCTCCCGACGGGGGCCGGGTTGAAGGGATGGATAAGGAGGGCAACCACGCGGAGCAGGGTGGGCCTGGTACGGGCACCCTGCACCCAGGGGCTCCGGGGCTAGCCAAGTCCAAAGTTCTGCGTGCTGTAGCCGGCTGTTCTAACCCAACGGGAAGTGAGCCTGCGAAAGGGCCGGGAAACTCCTCAGAGCCCTGAGTCCTGAGCCAATGTGCCGTAGACCGGGTTGGGAGAGAACCGCTGCACCCTGCGCGCGGGGAGTTTGAGTTCATTTCCAGTGCCTTCGTCTGTACCTGTCCCTAAATCCCCCAAATCAGCGAAGGGGAAGAGCTAGAGGGGCAGAGACTTCAAGTAGCCTGTGCTGGGGACCGGCCCCACAGTTCAGGGACTGGTAAGGAAGGATGCCTCCAAGTGCGCCACAGCCAGGGCTATGGGAAAAGGGCTGGTTTGGCTTTCCCAGACGCCAGGGCTGGGAGAGCAGAGCTGGGCTGAGGATTCGGGAGCTGGAAGCAAACCCAGCAGTCAGCTGAAGGCAGGGGCGGATGATTTAGATCATCCCGGATGCAGCCAGGAGAGAAGCGGGCACGTCGCATGGTCGGAAAGACCCCCGTACCCGCCCGGGTTGGGTGCGCGCTGCTGTAGGCCTCACGCTGGCCCAAAGCAGGCCAGAGCTGTGGATCTCTCTACAGGGGTGCTTCGGGGACAGCGGGGAAGAGGCCAACGAGCTGGTGTCAGATCAGGGACACCCTGTAGGACACCACTCCTCTCTTTAACCTCCTGCCTTCAAGTCCCAACCTTCTCATTTTCTTGTGAAGAGAGGGAGAGAAGCTCACCCAAGGCCTTGGCGCAGACAGTTTCTATACCCTTTGCAGCAATCCCAGGCGGCTGGAGGCGGAAGACTCCAAATACCTCTTGGCCCTAGGATCCCTCCCTCCACCTTCCTGTTACCTGCACCCGACGCGCGCGTGTGTGTGCGCGTGAGTGGAGAGAGGCGGGTGGACCCGAGCAGGAAGACGGAAACGCAGCCCAGAACCCAAAGGCTCCAGGCCGAGAGCCGAGAGGGCTAGCGGGGTTGCTCAGGCCCAGTGACTCACGTTACCGAGAGGATCCTGGGGCCCAGAGAGGGTGGAGAGCTAGTTGTTATGGGCGCACAGCGTTGACACGGCGGCCGAGTCCGTCTCCCGCATCGGAAGAGGCCTGGGTGCGGGAAGCTAGTAGGTCAGGGTTCTAAGACTGTTCTGTAGGGCGCGCGGCCTCCTGGACCTCACCACCGCTTTGTCACCATCAGAGCGTATTTCTGTCCTACCTCTCCCCACCCCCTGTGACCCTGCTGAGGCCCAGCCTCACCTCCTCTGCGGTGCTCAACGTCTCTTGTTTCTGTTCCCACCGGTGTCCGCAGGCGACCGCAGCCCGAGGGCCGAGGATGACAGTGTTGGCCCCGGAGGCGCACGCGTGCCGGCGCTGTGCAGCGGCGCGGGCGGCGGGGGCAGCGGCGGACCGACCTGCGGCGCCGAGGAGGAGGAGGAGCCGGCGGCGCCCAAGCCCCGCAAGAAGCGCTCGCGGGCCGCCTTCTCCCACGCTCAGGTCTTCGAGCTGGAGCGCCGTTTCAACCACCAGCGCTACCTGTCGGGGCCCGAGCGTGCCGACCTGGCCGCGTCGCTGAAGCTCACCGAGACGCAGGTGAAGATCTGGTTCCAGAACCGTCGCTACAAGACCAAGCGCCGGCAGATGGCCGCCGACCTGCTGGCCTCAGCGCCCGCTGCCAAGAAGGTGGCGGTGAAGGTGCTGGTGCGCGACGACCAGAGACAGTACCTGCCCGGCGAGGCTCAGCGCCCGCTGCCAAGAAGGTGGCGGTGAAGGTGCTGGTGCGCGACGACCAGAGACAGTACCTGCCCGGCGAGGTGCTGCGGCCCCCGTCGCTCCTGCCACTGCAGCCCTCCTACTATTACCCCTACTACTGCCTCCCGGGCTGGGCGCTCTCCACGTGTGCGGCCGCCGCGGGCACCCAGTGAGCCGACGTGGGGTGAGGCCGCTATGATCCCCGCTCCCCAGCTCAGGACGGCTGTGCAGGTTGTACTCCGCACAGGGGCGCCCCGCCGCGGGGGCACGTGAAGGATGACATCCAGCTCTGGCCCGGCTGGCCAGGACTTGTGCCCTGGCAGCCGGACTGAGTCTGCCCGGAGGGGGGCGCCCTTTTCTAATTTGAACAGAGGCACCCTCTGGCCTAAGGGCCCTGCTCGGCCCTCGCCTGCCTGGAAGCCCCTGGTCACTATTTATTACCACGAAAATGTTGGGATTTGGATTTTTATTACGTCTGCCTGGGGATGGCGTTTCCCCAGAGCGGGAACTCCTGGAGACCACGTCGCCTGAGTCCCCAGCATTTCAGGCCTACCGGGAGCTTCGTGCGCTAGGCCACACTAGTTCATGGTATCCATGCTACCAATATATGTGTATCTACATATCTTTTATTGGGGGAAATTGCATTTGTAACAGAGGGTGCGGAACCCTGGCAGCCCCAGTCAGCCCTGGGCCAGGGATTGATTTCAAGCATGAACGGTTTGGTCGGGGGACCCTCCGCTCCACCCCTCCCGAGTGTCAGAATTCGGGTGGTGGCGCCCGATTGGGTGCTGAATGTCAGGAAAGGAGCCCCCGAGGGTGCGGCAGGCCAGGGGTCCCTACAGCTTCCCTCTCAGAAGTCCGGGGCCGCGTCCAAATGGGGAGCGCCTGGGAGCCCCCCGGGAGGAGAGAGCACACCCGGGCAGCCCTTCGCAGAAACGTTCCTTCATTTCTTTTTATTTTGTAAAGGAGGAAAAGACTTGTAGCACTTTTCAGTTGTTTGTATTCAAATGACGGTTATTTTTGTATTCAATGTGAATATCCCCGGCCAGCCTTTTCTGCGTCCCCGCAGTGCCGGCGCCTGGCCCTCTGTCGCTGCCTTACACGGACTCCTGCGCCCTGGCCTGGGACGTCCCCATCTGCCCTAAGACAGGTGGTCCTGCCTGTCGTGTCAACCTTGCCGCTTTTTGCCTCCTTAAGGGCACTGTGCACTCAACTAGAGAATTAACTGTAAAAAGATTTGTGAAGTTCGGAAGCTCTATTCGCTGTATTTTTTTTTTTTTTCTAATTTATAAACTTTTAGTTTAAGTTGCCCTCCTGGAGGCCGTGTTTTTTCTGAAACTCTCTCCGTCCGGCTTTAAGGGAACCGGGAAAGCGGGCGGGAAAGAGCTGGGCTCGCTTTCCAACTCTTTTCAGGGTCGGGTGCAGGACGCCTGCCCCTCCCGGGAGCTGCCCTGCCGCCCACCCCGCAGGAAGGGCTTGAACCCGCGAAGCTCGGGGAATGGCGACGCCGGGGACTGAGCAGGCGTCACGGGTGAATCCCACTGAACCCGGGAGCCGGTTTCTAGGATCCCTTTTGATCTCGCGGGCGTTGGTTGCAGAGTCTGGGAAGGGCCCACAGTTGCACCCGCAGCCCATTTCCATCCCCACCGTCACCTGCTGACACGTCTCCCTTTGCATCTCTCTCTGCTTTCCATTTTCGGGACGTTTCTGTAAGCGATCCGTTCTTTATTTCGTTCCAAAAATTACCTTAGTAAAAACTCTCGCTAAACCTCTGAAGCGATTAGGGAGGAGTCCCGCTGGGAGGGTCACCTGCGCGTTCACCACTGCCCGGTGCGAGTGGCGCTCTGCGGTGTCTCAAAGCGCTTCCACTCCCTCGATGACACGGAGTAGTCCACCGCACCGAAGGCCACCAGGGGAACAGAGGACAGGCAGGGCGAGGGTTATGCATTACCCCACATTACAGATGCATGTGCTCAGCGGTGGCTCCAAGACTCCCCGGAATACCGCAGGGTCACCGGAGCGAAATGCTCCCCTCCACACGCCCCTGACGCCAGGTCCCCGGGCGGGCGAGGACGAGTTAATGCCACACCGCAGACTTCGAGGCCTCCAGGCCGCTGGCCCCAGTCGGGACACACCGAAAGCCAGGCCAGGGCTTCTTTCAATGTCACCTGGAGTGGAAAGGCCCATTTGCGTTGCCTCCACCCCAAGGCGGGATCTTTCCTGGCCTCAGGGCCTCCAGGCCTTGTCACCCCAATGGCCCTGGTCGGGAGTCCCGCAACCCCTGGGACCGGCCGGGGCGGAGCGTGTAGACCAGCGCTTTGCAAAAACGATTCCCGCTTCTGGAAACAGCGAAATGAGAAGGGAAAGGGCAAGGCCCTGGGGGAGTGCACAGCCCGCCCCGCCCCCGGCCCCGTCCAGCCACCTTCCATGTGGTTTTTGCAATCATTTTGTTTCTTTTTGAAGTGTTTTAAAATTCCATTTAAATTTTACAATTAATCATGGATGCATTTTCCTTGTAGAAAGTTGGAATATTTCTGATAATGCTGGAATCTCCTTCTTTCCTCTCCCCAGAGATTGCTGCTTATTGGGGGTTTGGGGTGGGGGGTTCCACTATTTTCTCTTTTCTGAAAATGGTAGTTGTTTGTGGCTGCGCTCGAAGAGGGTGGATTGTTCTCGATCTTCGCGGATGTGGAGGCGAGCAAACCGGGAAGGTTCTTCCTGGAGCTGGGAGGAGGAAACTGACGAAGGTTCAGGGTTGCACCCGAGGAAGCGTCCTCGACCGCGGCGAGCCCCTTTGGTGGTGCTTCTTCCTCCGTCTCCGGCTCCCCGCTCCCCGACGGGGCCGGCTCTGCGGGGCCAGATCTAGCCGCCGGGGAGAAGCACTCGAATGAATTCAGTTTGATTCCCTCCGAGCCGCCGCGCTGCTTGCGTTGGCGCGAATGTCCTGAGGTCTGATTGCGGCTCCAGTCCGGCCTCCGAGGATTTCCCACCGCATTTCACCACCCAAGTCGGGTGTCTTTACCTGGATCTCCGGCCTCAGGCGCGGGTATTGTTGGAAATACTCAGTATTGCTTTTCCTTTCTTTTCTCCACCCTTAGCTACCCCAACGTTTTGTTTTTTTTTTTTTTTTTTTTTTTTTTTTTTTTTTTT
>NW_007726224.1:64722-103782 GCF_000696425.1 Galeopterus variegatus | reverse complement strand
CCCCCCTTAGCTCCCCCAACTTTTTTTTTTTTTTTTTTTTTTTTTTTTTTGCCTTCCTGAACTACGAAAAACAGTCCCGCTCCTGCGCACCCTGCTCCCTGCTCCCTGCTCCAGACGATCTTCGTTCGCTTACTCTCCTGCACCCTCGCACTGCGCTGAGCTCTCTCGGCCTCCTCCGTGCCTGGTGGCCAGAGCGGTCACAGCTGCCGCCTGATCTCAGTGGATATTCGATCTCTTCAACTTGCTCAGTCCCTTCGGCCCTTAGCCAATCTTAAAGCTGGTCATGGGGCTCTCCGGTCAAACCCACCCACTTTACAGATGGGTAAAACAAGGTGAGGGGAATGGCTGGCAAAGGGGGAGGAACATGTTGTGGCCTGCCCTGAAATCTGTCCCAAGGATTCAAGTCGAGCAAAGAATCCTGCTCTGGGCAGCAAATCTGAGATCGATCGTCTGATAAAGGTCGGTGTGTGTGTGTGTGAGAGAGAAAGAGAGAGAGAGAGAGACATAGATGGGGGAGAGAGAGAGAGAGAGAGAGAGAGAGAAGCACCTGGGCCTTCTGGCCTCGCTTATCCCAAACTGAGTCTCATTCCAAGAGATTAGGTTTAAGGGGCTCTCGATCTCCGCACCGAACACTGGATAAGCAGGGACAGAGCAGGGGGAGTTGAGGTTGGGTCCATTTTCGAGAATAAATTTCTTCCAGGCTGCAGTGAATCCCAGCACCCTCTCTACTCCCCAACGCTGGAGAGGGTGACAGTGAATTTGACTTCATTGAGAAGGTCCAAAGTGGGTTCACAACCTGGCATCTCGGGGCAGTTAAGTTGTGTCAGTGTCCAGAGCTCCAACAGGCTAGGCCCGCGGAGGGTGCCATCTGGGGGCTTCTCAGGAGCGGGGAGTGCCCTGAAGTGCCTGGCTCCTGATTCCCTCCTGTCCGCGTAGAGCTTGTCAATGCCATAGGGTCAGAACTTCCTCCCAGGCCTGCAGCCAGTCTGCCAAGCAGGGGTCCTGGGACTCTAACTTTCTAACGGGCCACCGGAGCTTGGTACTTACTAGTGAGGCTGACAATCCAAGCTCCTCAACCCACATTCTGGAGGAAAATGTAGAATCTGGCTTTCCTCAGGCAAAAGCCACAGAGTTCAACTCACTTTGCAGAAAGGCCCCAGCCTTGAAGGAAGGCCACTCCTGACTGAGCATGAGCAAGGGAGAGAATCAGACATTTCCCCCAAACCCAGAAACTGGCAGAGGAGCTCCTGGTCCCTAAAACACGAATCAGGGGCGTCCCGAGGCACTCTTTAGGGAAAGCGAGCCAGACAAGCGCTGGGACCCAGGCCGCTGCCTGGAGCTGCACGGTTTCAACCTCCTGCCACCAACCTCATTCATCACCAATCATTTTAATTGAGCACCAAACAGAGCCGCGTGGGGACTGTAAGAGACAGGAGCAAATGCTCGGAAGCGCTCTGGAAGTTGGAGATCGTTAAGGAAGCTCGGGGCGCGCCTCTGCTGCAGAAGCCACTGCTGCTGGTGAAGGCTGCGCCCGAAGTTGTAAAGAAAGCTGCCCCAGAGGCTCCTAGCCCGAGCGAGCCCCGGAATAGCAACCAAACAATATGTAACAATTCTAATAATAACAAAAACAACTGCATTCTTTTGTCTGGATTGTGACACATGAAGTATCCTTCCGGATCCTGTCCCGCTGTGGTTAGCTGAGGTTGCCGGTAGCCTAGCAGACATGACCTCCATTTTAAAGATGGGGAAATTGAGGCTTACGGAGGTGATGTGACTTTTTCACTGTCACAAGGCACTAAGAGGCCAAGTCAGGGTCGTTAAAAGCCCAGAAGTATATTTTAGGATTTGGCAACAAGATGGATTATCCTTTAGCACTGGCATCCACTAGGTTTGGCTCTGGCGTGGTTAAATAGAAAAGTGCGGGTGCTCTTTGAAAACCATTAAATACATCATTGGTATGAGCTGATTATTGTTGCCGTTATTATTATTATTATTATTATTATTATTATTATTATTATTACGAACTTCTGGGCAATACTGAATTGGTTGACCTGAAACAATCTGCCTGGAACTTCTGTATCCTTCCAAGTGTCCTGTGGCCTGCTGAGCTTAGGGTCTCTCAGAGGTGTAGAGACTCAGGGCCTCTGCCAGTTTTCTGTCTCCTGATATAAATGTTTTAAAAATGAAGAAATGCCAAATCAGGGTTGCAAAAAAATTATTGTGTTATATTGTAAATGGTTACATCATCTAATAAATTGTTTTTTTTTTTCCTGTAGTCACACATAGGAGTTATTCAACACAAATTGGGTTGTTCAAATCATTAAAGCATTTATGAAATAAGATTGATTCCCAGGGTCCTGCAAGCAGGGGTGGTCCAATGTAGGGTATAGGTTTAAGTTGAACTATGAACTTCTTTCAAGCCTGTTGGGTGTGTATTTGAGACTGGGCCTCCCATAAAGGAAACGTCAAAAGTCAAAATCTGGGGCAATTCTCGAATGTGAGAACTGGGCAAACGGCCCCACAGCCCCGCAGCCCTCCCCAAGTCCTGTCGTTGCTGTTGCGGCTTTTTGCTTTGAGGCCCGAGGGAAAGGCAGGAGCGTGGCTTCTGGCCCACCCGGAATCCGCGGCCACCGCGAAGAGCACCTCTCTGTTCCTGTTGAAAAGTTTAGTTCAAAGGGAGCACACGGTAGCTGTGGGGGTGAAAGTGTCACCTTCCCCGCAGCCCCCTGCGAGGGAAGCTCGCTCCAAGCGCACACATTTCCTGCGAGCTTGCGTGAGCGCGCGTGGCGAGCTCTCCAGGCTCCAGGCCAGCCCACCTCCGCTCTCCCTCCTGCAGACACCCTCGTCCTCTCTCTCCATGCCCCCGCTCCCAGTCCCCGGTGCGTCCCACGGCTCTGTGGTTTGTGTGCCCTGCTGAGCTGAGAGCACGTAGTCTCTACACAGACCGCGCAGTCTTCTGCGAGCGCCTGCATCGATCCGTACTGTTTCTGCAACTTCAGCTTTAGGCTCCCGGAGTGAGGACCCAGCGCAGGGGTTCTGCGCAGACCCGGGGGCTTCTTGGTGAGTTCTTGTCCCTGTCCCAGCCCCCTCCTGTCGCCACACTCAGACCTCCGCGCTGAGCCTCTCTCCCTAGGACCTGGGCGTGTGCCCAGGCTCTCGGAAGAGGGTGCGGTAGGGAAGAGCTTCCCTGCGGCCGGCACACCGAGGATGGAAGGTGGTAGAATCGGTCTCAAGGGCGCTATAGGTCCACAGAGCAAAGCTGCCTGAGGACTGGACTTCTCGGGCCTGGCACGGCTCTGCCACTGACCTGGTGAATCTTCGGCAATAAACTTCTCTGGGCGTCTATTAAACAAATAAACAAAAAACGTTCTAAGGCTCCTGGGTAACGTTTGGAGGCCACACTCACCTCTTAACTTGGAGTGGAGGAAAAGGACAAAGCATTTCTACTCTAACTAATGAGTTGTGCCCCTCCCGCATAGTTTTAGTCTTTATTTGCAAGGTGAGGGGATATTTAGATTTTAAAGATTTGGGTCTCCCCAAGTTGCTGCCCTGCAGGCCTCCCCAGGAAGGTCATTATCTCTGGGCCTATTTTATCTGCTCTCCTGGCTACGGTGGTCAGCTGCTTTGGAAAGCCCAACTTTTCCTAGCAGATGACTTCTCCCCACCCACCACGATGGGGGGGACCTAAGGCTATTCCACCTCTATGGCCGCTCTGAGCTCCAGAGAGTACCCTGTCCTTGGATGGAAAATAAGTTAAGAAAAAAAAAATTAATGCCACAAGTGCTTTCTCGCCCATAGTCCACCAGAGAGCGAGGGTGGGAGGCTCGTTGTAAAACCAGAGCCAGTAAAGCTGCTCATTTTAATAAGCTTATTAACATTTTTCAATGGCTTCCCTTGTGTGGGCCAAGGCCTCCATGGGAGGCGCGGCAGAGCTGTGCCGCCGGGAATTTTGCGCACCGACACCCACAAGCACAGGAGCTGCGGTGCCCTCTAGGCATAGGGGCCCTGGTGGGGAAGGTGTGCCTGGGCGGTGCCCACAGTACCAATTCAGGAATTCGGCGTCCCCCACATGTTCGACCTCGCTGTGCTCTGCCTGCGGGACTACAGACATCGGAGGTTACACGGCTGCGTGGGTTCAGAGGTGGCAGAGGAGCTCGGGTGATCATAGAAGTGGCCCCGAATTGTCCCCGCATGTTCGAGGGATCTGCAGGCCTGTGGGTTGTCTTCCTCTACCTCCTGTTTGCTTGTTTTTGGAAAGGCCGTCAATGGATTTGATGCCCCTGAGGATTCGAAAAGTAAATAGTAAACCCTCCGCTCCTGCACAACTGTAGCGTCTATTCCTACCAGTGTCGGGCAGGAGCTGGACTTCCTCTGTGCGCATCCTGGACGGGGTGCAGAGCTGTCACCAGGGTGACTGACTTTTGGGAGTCCCTCTTCCCGGAAAAGACCTGGGACCCTGCCCTTCTTTGTCTTTCCGGGGAATTTGAGAGATGCATTCTTCACCCCTGGTTGTATAGGAGAGGAAGGTAGAGACACATCCATACAGAGATGATGAGAAGGGACGTGCAGGGACTCAGGGCAGATGGGAGAGAAAGCCGGCTGAAGGGAAGACCTGCCTGACCGAATCCTCTGCCACCTTCAGGTCTTGGCTTGCAGGCTTTGGGCTGGATAGCCCATCCCCCGAGTTTGCATTAAAAGTCTCTCCTGAGTAGGTCCCACTGTCCAGGTTCTTGTCACCTGGGCACAGTGATAAGTGCTAGTGGGCGCAGCGTCGTGCTCTGGCTCTGTCCGGCCTAGCAACTTCTGGGAAAACAAGGCCGGGAGCGCATGCACTCGTGGAGGCCCAGAGCCTAGCACGGGGCCTCTAGCTCTTTGACGACCAATGCATACTGGAGAGACTCATGAATAAGGTCCACTATTCTTCAGCTTTGTCTATGTCTGTCCTCACCGCATCCTTTCCCACCTCGGGCTCCGAGTGCATGGAGACCCGTGCCAAGCTGGCGCGGTGGTTGCAGGGCTAGCGGGTGCCCTCCAAATGCTAAACTTCCGTTTTTGTTCTTCCCACTCGCTGGCCGTGGGTCCTGGGGCAAAGGCCGAGCGCAATAGCCAGGCTTGTCTCAAGGTCAAGTTCTCCGGCCTCAGCACTCAGGATTCTTTGTGGCACCTCGACAGCCGGCCCCACCACGAGCAAACCTTACAAACGTCCTATCATCTCTCGCTTGACAGTATTAAAACGCATTTTAACTTCCCCTGATCAGCTAAAGGCTGAAAAAACTAGGGCTCTGAAAAAACACTCTCCGTTTCAGGTTCATATGGAAAAATGGCCCAATTTCGAAATTAACAGACGCTGTGATGTGCAGAGAGCCAGCTGGCCGGCAGAGCGCAGAGACACGGGCTGTGTGGGAGGAGACACCTTGAAGAGGTGGCAGCAGTTGGTTTGGGCGGGGGGGACCGTGCTGAGGAGGGGCTCAGCCGTAGCAGATCCCTGCAGAGCGGCTTCGCCCAGACCCTTTGTTGGAGTGAGCGGGCTCACGTCTCAGTGCTGGGCTGGAGTCGCTACTTTAAGGCAGTGCTGCTCGTTGGGATAGCTGCTTTCCAGAGACTGCCCTTGCTGTCTGGGTTCTCAGTGCAGGGCTTGGCACATAATAAGCACTGAAAAGTTTTTCGATGAGACATCCCTACTGTAGAGCCTCTTATGTTTCATGAACGGATTCTCTGCACCACTTCCTTTGAATCTCAGGGCAGGTAGTTCTGGTTCCATAAGTCAGAGGAACAGGAGAAGCTGCTGACTCATCCAGGAACGATCAGCTGGAAAAGCTGAGCCCAGGACTCAGGCCTGAGGTTTTTTGAAGCTCCAAGAGGGAAGCCTGTGAGAGCTTTCTACTGAAAAATCCCCATGGGAACAGAATGGATCTGAAGCCACCCTTTCATGAAGACTTAGCTCACACTTCTCTGCCGAAAACATGAATAATTAGTCCAGTAAAAATGGAATAGTGAAAGAAACGCCTGCTCCTCAAGCAGTACACACCACTAAATGTCTAACTGGTAATATGCTTTGCAAAGTTAAACAAGGACATGGACTATTTAAAAAAAATTATCTATGGAGATGGTAAGGGGTAGACAGGGGATGTTGACTGATCGTAGCCACTAAAACAGTGACAACAGTCAGCTTCCACTGGAAACCTTCAAAGCAAGAGCTTCTGTGCATACTGCAACTGCAGGTGTTATTATTAAATACATTCAATAAACTTTAAAGGTTAAGGAAAGAAATACATGAGGGGGGATTTTGCTTTCCAGCGCATTCTTTCTGTCGAAAAGAATATGCAGGATTCCTTTAAAGTGATGCTTTCCTAAGATGTCTAATATTTATCTGATTTACAGTAATTGTTCTGCATGCAATGCTGCCCGGGTGAGGCACTTCCTGGGCACGCTGGTCCTGCCTTCAGGATTCAGTCCCGAGGAGAAGGCAACCACGGCACACGGTTTGTGACGACAGCCACAGGCTGTAGGGAAGAGAACTGGAGGCATACCCTTCCACACGTGCTCAGCGACGTGAAACCCTCAGCAGTGAGCTTCAACGGGAAGCATAAATGTATAGATTTTTTTAAAAGAGAAACACTTTTGTGGAATCACTGTCTGTCCTCTTTCCTTCTTTTTTCCTTGTTCATTCATTTATCTGTCCAGATATTCATCAATAATAGTTGAATACCCACTCTGTGCCACAGATACAGAGGAGAAAGGCCCCGCCCTGGTGGAGTTGACCGTCTAGGGGGAGACAGGGAGGACAGTGTCAAAAGAAAAACAAAGCTTTGCTGCGGGTTAGCGCAGGCGAGCACGGGACAGTGCTTGGGGGGTAGCGAAGCAAGGTCACTGGAAAGCCAAACATTTGTAAGAGCGTCTTCAGTGCGCGCTGGTCGCTGGGGCCGCGGCGCTACCTCTCTGTCTTCATTTGTCTGTCTGGCAGAAGATCTCTATTCTGGGCTCAGTCTCTGTCCCTCCGTGTCCCGACGTTTAGGTCCCTCTCCGAGCCTTCCCTACTCTCTATGCAAAAAGCAGGGCGGTGGGGACGGAAACCAGCCCCGGAGCTCTGAGTGCCGGCCGCTCCCTGTCCACCCGCCCCCCCTCTCTTAACGACGAGGCATCTCTGCGAGGCCCGCGGGAGGGTCGCGGGGGCGCTGAATGGACCGCAGCCCCAGGACCCAGGCTTCCGCGGGAGGCGGGGTCTGAGGCCCTGGTCACTAGCGCTGGGAGATGCTGGAAACGCCGAGACGTTTCCGGAAGGGATGGGGAGGATTTTCGCTGTTCCTGGGCAGCAACCCTCGACCCCTGTGCCGGCCCACCGCTGGAGCCTGGTAACCAGAGCTTTGTTTAGCGCTCATCTAGTTCCCGCGCTGTAGTCACGGCTTTCCTTGGATTATTTCATTCATTCCTCTCAGCAGCTCGATTCCTATTACCCAACATTGGGGATCAAGGCTGCGATGCGGCTATTTTTGGCGGAGCTGGGGGGCTCGAACCTAGACTGTCTGGCTGCAGACTAGCAGCGTTGGCCACACTGGCGTGGGGTCCCCAGCGCAGAGCCTTGGCGATGAGATCCTGTGCACAGAGGAAAACACGAGGCCCGAAGAGAGTGACTAAGTGAGCATCAACGCTCTGTCAGGCACCGAGTCACACGTACTAGGCTCATTAGCTCATTTCATTCTCACGAGCTCTCTGAGAGGCAGAATTCGCGGACCGGTAGGAACGAGGAAGGAGAGCTGGGTGGGAGTGGGCTTGGTTGTCCAAGGCTGTGCAGGTCGGGATGGAAGCGTGGAGTTGAGGTGTTGGAGGCACGACCAAGCCTGGCTCCCATTTCTGCTTCTTCCCAGCCTCGTGGGCCCTGGGCGACTTCCCTGACCCCTGATGAAAGGAGATAATGGAGGTAAAGCCCTTTGCAGTTGGTACTTTAGCTTGGCACTGAGCTAGGTCTCAAAAGGTTATTAGACGACTATAAAAGGCTGGGTGGGAACCAGCCCTTCTAGACTCCTGGCCGGTGTCTTCTCCCTGTCTTTCCCACCTGCAGAAGGAGACTCTTCCCCACATTCCCCGCTGGGGAGGCAGCAGGGGAGAGTGAGTTGCCTTTTTGTCTCCAGGCAGGACCGAGGCAGCAGCCTGAAAAGCTTCTTAATCCGGAATCCATTTTCCATGTACCAGTCCTTGGTGACTGTGGATACTGGTGACATCGTGGGTACTAGTGGGCTGGTAGCTGGGGCAGGCTCTGAGAGTCAGGATGGAGAACCCAGTGCCTTTTTCCTACCTAGGGTGATGGGGGAGGGGTGGATAAAGCCTACCAAGGCACATCAGTGGCTCTGCCCCATTTTTCAGAGATTCTGGGTTCTTTTCTCAGGGCTGCTCAACCCCAATTCCTCCTCCCCCAGCACACTCACTGCAGCCCCCATCACCTCACCAGAGTTCTCAGCTCGGAGATGGGAGTTTAGGAAGTGAAAGGGGGTCGCACAGAGTCTGAGGCCTTTACGTGCTCCGCGCTGACCGGACCTGATTTCGTTTAATCCTCAGGAGAACCCCATGAAGTGGGTGGGATTATACCTCTTTTATAGACCAGCGAGCAAAGTTCAGGAAGGTCAAGTGACTTGGGCAGGATCACACAGCTTGGAAGTAGTGAGCAGGGAACTAGCCCGGGGGACTTCGAAGCCTGCAGCTACTGGCTGCGGCGCCTCCATTCCAACTCCTAGGGCGAGGACTGGCCTCGGGAGAGAATCGCACCGCGGGGGCGGCGATGGGAGTATTAATTCTCCGGGCGGTTTCCGATTAAGAAAACACCCGACTCTGGCCCACCTCCTCCCCAGGGCCGCTGATCGGCCTCCTGAAGGCGAGGCCTGTATATTTGTAGTTTGATTCCGCCCGTCAAGGCTAATTTCTCCCTACAACTTAATGGACTCGGCTTGACGTGCGTAATGATTCCTAATCACCAACGTTATTTTCGCTAGCGCGGAGACATGTTCCAGTTGTTGTGACAGATCGCGTTTCAGCCATAATGACGGAAAATTACCATTTCTAATTCTCCGGTTTTTGACACCTAAATCCACAGACCATATGTGGCGGCGGGAACTCTGGGCCGGGCGAAGCTGTCTTCCACCCCAGTGCTTCCACCCCAAGCCGTGCCCAAACGGGTGGAGGGGGGCCCTCCAGATGGACCCGACTTTGCTGGCCCTTCGGCCTCCCTCCAACACGAGGTCCCCCAACCACCAAAGGCGAAAACCAGAGCCTGGGAAGGTCCTCAGAGACTGACGCATCGTCAGGGACCCATTTTACAGATGGGGACACAGAGGTGCAGTGAAGGTAGTGTAGCTTGTCCCAGATCTCATGGCTAGTAAGTAATTGGGGGGTAAGTTTTGCTCAGACCGTTTCTGGAGTTCCCAGCAGTAAGACTGTTTTGTCTCTCAGCCGGAGAGAGGGAGATCTGGCTTGTTATTTGCAAGCCTCAAAGCCATCAGTGAGGCAAGGCTTGTTAGGGAGCATTGACGACTGCGCGTGGGCTAAGTGCAGAGGAAGAAATCGAGGCACAGAGAGGTTAAATAACTTGCCCAACATCACAGCGTTCGGACGAGATGGAGTCGCGCCCAGAAGCTTTCTAGGGGACGCATTTCACCTTAACCTCTTTCACCAGACAAGTGTGGATTTATTATGGCCACCTTAGGTGTAAGGAAACAAGCTAGTAGGTTGAGAGCAGAAACCAAGATTCCCATGTCCATGTCCCCGCGTCTTGCCCAATTTAGAGTCCCAGGAGACCCAGCGAACCCTGTCTGCCAACATTCTCCTGTTTGTCTTGGGAATCGCTTCTTTGGCACGCCCGTCACAACACTCACCTCACGCTCCGCTCTGGGCGAGGCCCTGGAGACAGAAGTAAAGAGACATAGGGGTTCACGGTCCAGAGAAAACATCCTAATACCGACCCACGCACTTTATTCTTCGGGCGTAGAGAGGCCCATGAGGCCGGGGGAGTGTCAGCTCAGAATTTACCAACCCTGTCTATATGTCACAGAACCTCAGATCCTGCGTGTATAAAATTTTATGGGGCGTAAGAATGCCCATCTCCGAAGATGGTTGAGAGACCCATAGGCCTTCTGTCCGGGCATCCGGAAGGCACCAACCTTCTCTGGGACTCCATCCACGCAAACGGGGGACGCGGTTGCGCCACTCCTGCAGGGGCTGGTGGAGGAACGCTGCAGGTGCTAAGGCACGCGTCCCGATCAGGCAAGGAAGCAGGACCAGGGCCCCCAGCTTCCCCAGAGGGTTCTGGTGAATCCTTGGGGATTCTGTCGTCCTTGCAGAGTCCTTAGCAGGGGTGGGGCGAGCCGTCGACCCTAGCTGCCTAGTCCACCCTGAGTTTGCGGACACGGCTCGGGTCTAAGCGCGCTTCTCCTTGCACGGAAGCCGGAGAGTCGACGAGACCAGGCGCCCAGTAGGGAACTGAGAGCTGGAAAAGAAAAATTGCCCGCCGAGGTCTGAAAGCCAGGCTCGGCTCTCGGCTGCTCCCGGTCTCTGCATCCGTGCCACTCGTGCTCCCGCCTGCCCGGGCGCACTTGGCGCCGCGCTGCACTTCCCTCCCGGCGTCTGCCCCGCGCGCCACTCCCCGCTAGTCTTGTAGTTGGGGACGTCCCTTACCGTCCCCGAGGTTTGCTGGGGACTACAGAGGTCACTGCCTGCCGCAGCCTCGATTGTTGATTCTGCCCCAACGCCTTTGGGGACGCCTGTGGGGGGGGGGGGGGGGGGGGGGTGTGGCGGAGTGCGCCAGGCAGTGTAAGTGCTAAAGAATCTGGCTTTTCTGTAACAGCTACCCTTCCCCGACCCAAAAGTCGGGCTTTCTTGATGAAAAAAAAAAAAGTCTTGGGAATACATTTTTGGATACAAATAAGCTGGAAGTTCCCACGGAGGGAGGCTGAAGACATTTAACTATCAGGACAGAAGCCTGTTTGGCTCATCTCCACGGCCAACTCTGAAGCAGAAGTGGGTCAGGTCGCTGCAATTCTGGGGTTTGGTTCCTCAATAAATGAAAGTATAACAGGTTCCCAGCCACCTTCATCAAGGGAAGGCGCAAATGGAAGGATGTTTGTTAAAGCGCTTTGTAACTGGCAAAGACTAGGGAAAGAACCGTCTGTGGATGTAGCTGCGTCGCTGGTACCTATAAGAACATGTCCAAAAGCCCTGGAGTGCAGCCCTGATCTTCCTGCTATTCAGGTTCCAGGCACAAGTGGCAAACTTCAAGCCTCCAAGCGTTGCTTTGGCTGCTCATTTTACCAATTTGGAGACTGCTGCCAAGCCCTGGGGCAATGGCTCCTCTTCTTTAGGCTGCTTGATGCTTTAGCTCAGCAGGAAAACTCCATTTTAAAAGACATCATTGTGAGTCAATTTTGGGGGAAAGAGATGGCAGATATTGGCCTCTGAGCAAAGGGATCCTCCATTTTTGTACCCAGTATAGAATCGTTTGCAGCCAGACAACCTGGGAATCAACCCCAACTTTGCCTTCTACTGATTGTATAACACTGGGCCTCAGTTTACTCATCTGTAAGTTGGGGGTAATAACAGAACCCATCCCATAAGATTTTGTTGAGCACTACACAAGTTAAAACCCATAAATGGCTTAAAATAGTGCCTGGCATATAATAAGCACTCAATTACTGGTGCCTGGCATATAGTAAGCATCTAATACATGTTAGCTATTTTTCATGGACACCACAGCTCACCTGGGAAGGATTCTTAGGCCTTTGGCTGAATTCATAGAAACAAATATGGGGCTACCATGGACCCATGGACCTGAAGGAGCCTTGCAGTGAGATGCTCTAAGTGCTGTGTAGGATGGTGGTTTGGAGGGAGTCCCCCCAGTCAGAGGTCTGATGCCAATTTTAGCTCTGCCACTTACTGACCAGGTAACCTTGAACTAATAGATGCTTCATCTCGGTACCTCTATTTCTTCTTGTGTAAAATGAGACTAGTAATAGGCCTATGTCATAATGTTGTTATGAAGATTAAACAAATACATGTGAAACATTTAAAACCATACCTGGCACAAAGTGAGTGCTTTACCTTTGCTTAAATAAGCATATATATATGTGAAGCATTTATCTCAGTGCCTGCCACTCAGTAAGAACTCAATATCATTGGTTTTTATTCCTTCTTAGTATATAAACTGCCTTTACAGACACTGTAGTATAGAGGAAGATGAGGTAATAGGTAAATGCTCTCTGGTAACTAGCTGTGATTGCTCAGAGACAAGGACTTCAGGGATGATCTGAGTTCAAGACTGACAAGACCACTCACTAGGTGGGTGGCCTTGCATCAGTCACAGCCTCTCTGAGCCAGTTACCATCTGTTCAAGGAGGATAATTTCCACTTACCTGAGGAGGCTCTGGAATTTCCCCAGAGGAAGGGCTGTGGGGCCTGGGTGGGGGGACACTTGGAAGTTTGTCTTAAAGCTGTTCTGTCAGAGAAAGCTGGCTCTTGACTTGGATTAAGCATGTGCTTGTGTTATGCTGGAGAAAGAACTGCAGGCCATGGTGCTTTGCTGCCCAGCTCACTCATAAAGGGCAAAATGCTATCTTAATGTTTCTATTGTAATTCCCTAGGTCTGTGGGTGGGGCAGAAAAGCTGGCTTAGAGTCTGACTGGGAAATTGAGTGGGCCATTTGGTACTCAGTCCTTCCTAAAATGCCAACAGAAGAGCAGAATTCATCTGGGGTTCACAAAAACCCCTTCTGGAAGGCAATCTTGATTCAACATCCTGACTACGTACTGCATCTTACGAACCACTCACTGTGTGCCAGCAACGCACTGAAAGAGCCACAGGCTCAGTAGCTACGTTGTAGATTTAGATTTAGAGCATGTAAAATGATTGGAAAAATGGGAGCCCCTATTATTAGGCCGTGTCATGAAAGCCTGAAAACAAAAGGACCTAAGAAGGACATTTCACTGAAAGACATCCCGTGATTGAGAGGCCTTTTCTACAGCAATTTCCCATTCCATCCGAGGCTAGCCTAGGAATTAATTCGGGAAGCGGTGCGAGCAAAGGGCCCCTTGGCGCTTGCCTCCCGCCCGGCTGTCCGCCGCTCAGCACCGGTGCTCGGGAAAGCTGGGTACAACTGCGGCCTCTCCCGGTCCCCCTGCGTCTGCGCCGGTGTTTAGTTCTGGGACACCTGAATCTGCGTTGCGTGCGGGATGCACTGGAGCGCAGCCCTGATCTTCCTGCTGTTCAGGCTCCAGGCACAAGTCTACGCCTTGGCTCGTAGCCTGGACACCGAGGCCTGGGAGAGCGAAGGGGCGTCTGTGTTTTCGGCTTTCAGGGCCTGTTGGCAGGGGCTCATCCGCGGGAGCGCCCAGCGTGCCGACCACTCCTCCTGTTCTTCACGTCTGCACCCCTTCCCTGTGGTCTGAAGGAAAGGCTGTTGGCAAGACTGGTGGACATCACGCGCAGTCAGAAGCAGGACAGTGAAAGTGACATTGGTTGTTGAGCTTTCCATAGGGGCCAGCTATGGCGACAAGCTATTAGATAATTTAGATTAGATAATCTATTCTATAGGTGACATATGTCACCCGCATTTTACAGTTGAGGGGACTGAGGTACAAAGGGCTGATTTCTCCGTGGCCCTACAGCCAACCAAGTGATGGGACCTAGATTTGAACGTCACGCCTGGCTTGAGAGCTCGCGTTTCTAACCACGCCTGTATCCTGCCTTTCCCGTCGTTCCTGGGGCCCAAAACGGTGCCAGAGATTGGGTAGGCTTCTCCGAATATTTACAGAAATAGGAGAAGGCATTGTTATCCGTTGGTGAAAATGAGCATGCAGAGAGAAAACCGTTTGCTTGTTGGTACAGAGAGAGCAGGCACGATTGCTGGGCCAACTCCCACGTGTCCAAAGGGGAGAGGCCGGGAAGGAGCCCGAGGCCGCGTTGGCCCACGTCTTCCCCCTGCTCTCAGGTGGACGCGGGGACCGCAATCGCAATGGCCCTGGCTTACTAACGGAATACACCTTGTCTTCAATACACGAGTCCTTCGGTTCTAAGCAGAGCCCTGGGTCTGTGAATCACAGGCGAAGAAAAACAGCCACTTGCATTCGAGCCCCGGCTCCTCGACGCTTTGAGGCCTCCTGGTCTGGCGGGCGGAGCACGCGGATTTAGTTTTATTTCTGGCACGCTCCATTCACAAGGCCATCGCATGACTCACGACTGACTCCCCAAACAAAGGACCCATCCAGAATGCAGAAGGCCGAGGCGCGCCAGCCGGGGGTGTGGGGGTGCCCGGCGCAGCAGAACCGGCGGCGGCAGAGATGTGATCCGCATTCCCCAGCAGCGCGGGCAGAAGGACTAGGCCGGGAGCACGGGCGCCGCGTGGAGGCTGGAGTAGCCGGCGCTGGTGGGGTGCGTGTGCGAAGGGCTTAGGCCGGCGTGGGTGGAGTGAGACTCGCGGGGGGCAGAGGCTCAGCGCGGGTGGGATGAGATGGGGTGGGGGCTGAAGGCGCGGCGTGATTTGATTTGGGTGGTGGAGATCGTCTGGGGTTCCTACGAAGGCCACGTGGCAGCAGCTAAGAGCCAGGCCACGTCCTCCCACCTCCACGTCTCTCTCGGCAGGAGCAGCCCTCGGTGAATCTGGCTGCACCTGGCCTCTGCCTGCCATGCTGGGCGCTCCGTGCCCGCTCTCGCAGCAACCGCAGCAGCGTACCCTGGATGGCCAGCCATCGAGAAGGGGGGCGGGGCAAGTGGGAGAGGAGTGAGTACAAGTACGCGGGACTGGGGGAGGGGGTCCCCAAATCCTAGCATCACTTTGTCCTGCCTGACGCTGCTCTTGGGCGGACAGAACCCCAGCCGCGCAGAGCCACTTCTTGTGTGGGGCTTTGGGTAGCCCCAACCCTCTTGGTGCTTCAGGTCCTTCCGACAAGATGGAGCTGATGTTGTCTACCTGGTTGCAAAGCTAAAGAGGGAAGAAGGCGCATTGAAAATGGAAAAGGTCCGTGCGGTGTCAGGCCCTAGCAAGCCTCAAACATCGGCATGTGTGAAAATTTAGTGGGGAGTGTCCTTGGTCTTAGTGGATGAGGTTGGGGCCCAGCGATCTGCGTTTTTACTTCTCGGGTGGTCCTGGTGCAGGTGGTTGGTGACCTCACAACAGCAAGAGGCCGAGAGCTGCAGGGCGTGTAGTAGGCAAGGGGAGTGGAACCTGGCCTCTGCTCGATCAATATGTCCTGGGAGCCACTGTGCAAGGGCACTGGGTATACAGGGATGGCCAGAGACCTGCTCTTAGGGAGGTGACCATTTAGCAGCTGGGCGTCAGACCTGGGACCAGGACTCTGCATTGAAGCCACTTCTCCGGCGAGGCCACCACGCCGCGAAATCCGCAGCGTCAATGTGCCGCCTCTGGCCCGGCTCCCAGGATCTCTCTCCGTCTCCGAGTGCCTTTCGTGTCCTCGAGTCTCCAGGAGCACGCTGTGCTGGGCCCTGGGTAGCGCTGGCGTCCCCAGATCCCCAGCAGGGGAGGGAGCCGCCGGGCGCCGCGGCTTTGCTGGGGCTCCCGAGCGCTTTGGCGAGCGTCTTTGCAGCCACCCAATCCAGGCGCGGCCTTAAGAGCGGCGGCCAGGCCTCTGCCAGCTTGGGGAGTGGGTGGGTGGGAGGCGGTCACGCGGCCGGGGACTGTGGGGGGTCGAGTTTTGCCTCACTCGGGCCTTTCAACGGTTTGCCCCGAAGCATAGGATCCCGGCTGCGGCTGACGCGCGGAGAACCGAGGCGTCGCTTCCTGCCACCCTCGGCGGGGTCACGTCAGGCTTCCCAAGCCGCGGGGTTTGCGCCTGGCCTTGCTGCCAAGGAGAGCCACCTGCGGAGGCCTCTGGCGAGTGCCGAGCCGAAGCCACACCGGGAACGTGCACCTCCGCAGTGCCCTTGCCCAAGCCTTTTCCTCGCCCGCCTGAAATGGAGCGAGAGGCTCCGCCCCTCCCTCGGGTAGAAGGTTATGAAGTTGTCAGGGATTCACAAGCAAACAGTGTTTGCTCTCCTTTACCTACCCAGGTGAATTATTTGCGGTGACTGCTAATTTCCTTCCCCAAAGAAAACCATGTCTTCCCATGTTTCCATCCTTTTTTTCCCCTTTAGCTTAAATGCTCATGAAAAATTGATGGAAAAACATCTTCAGTGGCCTTTGGATTCTCCTAGAAAAACAGCCCAAACCCAGACCTCACTAGGAATAGTGAAAACGTTAAAATTCAACTCTTTATCCCAGGCTTCCTTAGTTTTCAAACTGACAAACATGTTTGGACTTCAAAATGTCAAACTTGATGTCTGGCTGTCTTACAGAGATAACTTGAAGAATGACCGAAAATGTAGCCCTAAAATTTTAACTCTGATAAATTTGAAACTCTCCCTCTTTCCTCTTTCATTTGCTAAACCGTCTATGGGCTTGCTGAATGATCATGCCAGGACTGAAAGTTTGTTGTCAATATATTGGCAGTTTATAAGGGGAAAAAAAGGTGGAATATCGAACTCATGAAATTCAATAGGAATACCATTAGAACTTTCCCTTATTTGTCATTCCCCCTTGGTTTCTTTTACATGAAATTCCATATAAAATATAAACTATTTATATAAAAGTTTGCAGAGTGTTACATTAACCAAAAATACAAGGAATGAGACAATTAAGGAGCACGTATAGGCATATTAATTAGCCCACCTTGCACATGCAGCTATATGTTCTACATGGCATTTTTCATTACTACATGAGCTATTAAATGTATAAAGTAGGTACATTTGTGGGCACATTAACACACTATGAGAACTTGAACTTGTTCATTTCCTGGCTTTTATGGGCCTGGTTGGGCTGTATGGGTGTGCTTTACACATGTTCACGTGCCCTGAACTCGCATTGACTTCTAGAGTCCCACCTCCATGGAGGGAGGCGGCAAGCAGAAATGGCATCTAGTGTAAACTGGCCAAATCTACAGTGTCCGTTTATGCCTAAGGTTAACTGCATCCCACAGTGGCCCTGGCCTCAGGACAGAAGGAAGCTCTTGACCGCTCATGAAACTGGGCCAGGGTCCCTTTATTCAACCAGTCGTCCTTTCAGAGACTGCATGGCACGTTTGATATATTGGAAATATTTTTTCACTATTAGCTTACCCGGGCTGTCCTCCCAACTTTGTTATGAATATGAAACCTAAATTGAAACTGTCCTGCTCCCTTAACAGAGTACCCAGCTCTCTCCATTAATGCAAATGAGTTTGAAATGATTCTCACCTCCTCCTAAACAATGAACCACTGTGGCTTTCACCTTGAATTTCTATACTCTTTTATTCTCAATCATAAAAATGAAAATAATTCTAATAGGATAATTAGATCCCTAGAAATGGATTGCTTGGTAGAGAACAGGTAGCCTGACATAGAAATAAATAATCTTGGGTCCTGATGGGTGTTGTAATGTAAGAGAACTAATTTATATTACCTGTATTGAAAAAAAATTGCTTATATGTTCAAGAGAACTAAAAAAAAAAAAAAAAACTGTACATACCCCTACCTTTCGTATATATACTGTACGTAGGGTTTTTTTTTTTGTTGTTGTTGTTGTTGTTTTAATGTTTTTAAAGTAGGAATCTAGCAAAAAAGTAGCATGTTTGAATCTGGAATTAGAAAAAGGAGCAAGGCTCTAGAATTCTACTTGACAGTAGGCTATGTAAGGAAAAGTTAAAGTCAGCTTCAAGATGAATCTTGGAATAAATGTTAAAATACTGTTTGGTTTAAATGCTAGTGGCATAAGAAGAAAGATACCACATTTGTTTTAAGATGGCAAAGGACTTTGGAAAAAAGTGAAAAATGCCATGTGTCATTTTTATGTCCTTTTGACAGGAACAGATAACCAGATATTTTTGGAAGGAAAAAACCTGTCTTTTGTTTGTGGGAAAGCATATTTTGAATGATTTAGGTTTTCACATTTTATCTGGTGGTATAGGCAGTCTATGATGAATCGGTTGACATCTGAATTAAATATCGATGGGTAAAGTTTTAAAAGATGTTACTGGTCATTTTGGTCTAAAACTATTTTATTTAGTTTAAAAATTGTCAAATTAAACATGGAGGTAACAGCTACCATTACTGAGTGCTTGTTATGTGCTAAGCACCACGCTTTGTGCCCCGCAAACATTATTTTGTTTCCTCCTTATGAAAGTCTTTGATACTCACACTAGTAGATGAGGAAATTGAGCCTTAGAGAATATGTGATTTGCTTACAGTCATAGATAGTAAATGGTAAAATTGAAATCAATTAACTTTAAGACTCAAATCTTAGCCAGAACTCTAAACTTCATCTCTCCATTCATATAAATAGCCATGTTTAACTGAACAGACACATTAATTCACAGAACCTTGTATTTTTTAAAAAAATGTTTACTAAATTAAAATTTAGTTGAAATGGTAGAACTGGCTATGAATTTAGACTTTGAGAAAAATTACCTGGCTTTCAAGAAGGTGGTCTTATTTGCTAGGCCCCAAATGTTTTACTTTACTGTTCTGTTTTGAAATGTTACTTTTTGGAACAAAACCAGTGGTAAGGTTTAGAAGTGGAAATGCCAATATAAAAGATGAAATTCTGGAACTTTTTCAAGCTGTAAACCAGAGGGAGCTCAATTGGGGGAGTTAATGTACATATCAATTTCATATCAGACAATTCATAAGTCTGATATATTTTGTGTGGTCTCTCTATTGAAAATATACATTTTTAAACATTTCTTTGCTAAAAAGTGTAACTCTAAGGACCAAATTCCCTGGCTTGTGTACTGAAGATATTCAGCACTTCAAGTGTTAAGAAGAGCTGAAAATTAATCCGAGAAAAATTCCTTCCATTTCCAAGTCTGCCAGTACAGGATTTTCAGAAAGGATAGTTGACCAAGGAAACTAAACTCCCTTTTACTGTGCAGATGTCAAGAAACAGCATACTCTTCAAAGCAAAGCTATGAAACAGAAGAATTTTTTCTTCAATTTGAAATATATTTCCTGTTGGTGTTGGTATCTAAATTAAGTTTGAGTTCCTTACAAAAGTTTTAGTTTCTTTATTCTTTGTTACTGCGTAGTACTGATTGTTTACAACCAAGGAACAACATTATGTAAAGGAAATTTAGAAGTTTGGCTGTAATTTCCAATTCTCTACAATTGAAAAAAGAGTAAACTGGAATTAACATACATGTCATTGAGGGTTGGAATTTAAAATTTGGTACTAATAGTCCCAATACTTGGAGATAGCAGAGTGTTTTGCAGTTGAAAATTCTTTATTGAGTAGTGTTTGTCAAATGTGGTGAATGCTGGTTGAGCAGGTTAATGTGCTGCCTTTTAAACAGGGAGCTATTGCAACCAGCTTACCATCTGTAGGCATGCACTTGGAGTTGTTTTTCAGTGCTGTGAGAGCTAATAAAGGCCAATTTAAAGCAATTTTCTTGAAGACTGCTGCTCAGCCTTGTCTGACTTGTAATTCCAACACTCATGCCGAGCAGGAGAGAGTAGCAAGAGGTTAGTAAATACAATTATATTAATATTGATGTTATTTTAGTTACTTAGAGTTTGGTTATCTTGAAGGCAACCAGTCAGATTAATAGAGATCTGATATATTCAATGCATATATTATGCCAATGAACTTAGCATTTAAATAGACATTGAAACTAAATGTTTGAGGAAGAGTGAGTGTGAAAATAGAGTATTTAGACTGAACGTGCTCTGAGCTGATGAATGAGGGCAAAGGATCCTCTTTTCAACCCCACACTGTAGTAGATGAGTCATTGGTATTTATCTTAGATACGTCACTACAATGTTTACTATAAAATTATTATGTTGTTAGTTTTTTTGAGAGGTGAAATTATTTTACTCTGTTATAGATATTATTTTTGTCCACATACTCTGAGCAGTGTGTACTCTTTGAGAATGGATTTATTAACAGGGAAATCAAGTAGCTCAGGTTGGATGCAATGAACATACGTTATTCATGTAGAGGCTAGTTCAGTATCTTTGCACAGTGAAAACTTAGTAAGGTCCTTCTAGCTCAGTGACTTCATTATTGGGTGGGGGGAACCCAGAAAGGATGATTTTTACACATTCTTCTGTCATTTTGCAGCCTTTCAGCCATTTGCAGGTTTCACTTTTCATTTTAAAAACAATTTCATAGGCTTCTTTCCAGACTATTTAAGTCACCTCTGGAAACTAAAAATAAAAAATGAGGCATAAATTGCTTTTGAAACTTAGAAAGGTACCTAAATTACTGAACATATTATTGCATGGGACTTAATTGGGTATAATATATTATACCTTCAATTCCCTTGAGAGGAAAATGAAAAAAAAAAATTCTCTTAGGGGCAAAAGATTAAAAAAAAAAGATTTCAAAGACAATGACTAAAAGGTAATTATACAAAAGAGGGTATTTCTTTTATTTGCTCTTATTTTTAATTAAGTCATCTTGTCTAAGAAACAATAAAAAGTTTTAGGGAGAAAAGTTTAAGGATATCTAAGTTGCGATCAAAACTAATTTGTTGATATTTCTAAGTTGTTTTGCAATTATTGAGTTGTAAAATGGAGATTATTTGGTTTGTCAAAGACATTTTGTGGGACTTAACATACTGAAAAGGAAATGAATGATAAATGCTAAATAAATTTTGACGTTTGAATAAATTACTTAGTTTCTTCTCCAAAATTCTATTTATATCAACATATTACAACTTGCCCTTTTATAAAATGCCACAATTATAGAGATAATTTAAATGAAATTTAAAATGAGGCAATTTGAATTTTCAAGGTTACATCAATAATTTGCATTTGGGACAATAATTTATTTTTTCATATTTGAATAATGGCAAAAGTAAGGTTGAATTTTCCACCTTGGGCCTTTTTCCCCAGTTTTTATTTTGACTTCAATATAAAACAAATGCATTCTAAAAATTAAAACTTTGAGGTTGGCATTCAAAACTTCTCTGACTATTTAAAAAAATAGATATTTTATAAGTGTAGTGAGCATTTTTTCTGATGCTCATTTGAAAAAATATTTGATTTACATTGATAGCAAACAAGTAGAAGAGATTTTATTAAAGGTGGTTCTTATAAAGCTGTGAAAACACATCCTCTCTGAGTTTCTCTTTGTCTTTCCATTTACATGGAGAATAGGAAGTGTGTATAATTTATTACTATTAAGGAACTTTATGAATGGTCTTTCTCATATTTCCCCCTTGGAGCCATTAGATAATCTGTTTTTGTAATAGTGAGTCAAACGTTTAGTTTAATATTCTTTTTCAGAACAGCCCACATAATCATAGGATTATTAGACATCTCATAATTTTTAGAGGTGTCTTAAACCCATGCATGTTTATTCCTGTGCTGAGAGTTTCCTAAAGTTACGATCTTTAATTCTTGTTCTCAAAAGCAAACAAACAAAAAAATGTTACCCAAGATGCACATAAAACATGCATTAAAGGGGTTTCCTACTCTATGTTTTTTTATTATCCCTCTACCTTACCACCCACCAGTGCTGTGGATTTAAGAGAGTGGGCATAATTGAGTAAGTAAATTACCAAAAACCTGGGCAGCTGCTGCAGACACCTAGCAATAGGCTGTACCTTGGTTCTAATATTCTCGTATTAGCACATTACAACAAGCAGAAAGAGGGCTCTTAATTACGCCTTGCTTTATGGGAGCACAATAAATTCCTTTTGTTGACCTTACTGCAAACTCAATGGTGTTTTTGTGCAGTGTTGAATTAAGAGATATCAAAAGTCACAGATCGAAGGATTATTCTGAGTATTTAAGGAACGTGTAAGTAGGTAGTAATGGACCCCCAAAACAACCAAATCTGCTTGTCTGAATGCAAAAGTATCAGTTATTCAACATTTCAAACTGACAGCTTGTAAATGTAAATTTTATTAAATGCATAGCAATAAAAATTTGTAGGTTTCTGTCACTTTGAATTTTAGTGGCTTAAAATGAGGCCTCTAGCCTTTTAAATCACAGCAGGTAAAAGCAGAGCTCTCAAGCATTCAGCATTTAAAAAGTGGAACCTTTTTAGGTTTCACTATGTGCATTTGCTCACATAATATCCTTTGCAAGATTAAAGCATGGATGTGTTATGTCATTAGCAGGCCTGCATTTTCCACTACCTTTATATCACAGCTCAGAAAATGTTTCTCTTACAACCCTGGATTGATTTAAAAGGAAATAAATATATTAAACAGATAAAAAGAAAAATATATTAAGAAAAAAAAAAAACAACAGTATTATATAATATTTCACACCATGGATGAATTTGTACATTTTTTAAAAAAGTAGTCAAGCTCAATCTTATGTAGGTTATGGAAAATATAAAACCTATTGAAGTCATATAATATGCACAGAATGATAAAATGTTGTGGGGAATAAAGTTTTGGTAAAATTTCATAAAGATTTCTAAAACATAGAAGGAAAATGAAAAACATGCATATATCAAGACTTAGTTTATTGGCCAGAATAATAGTTCTTCATTTAAGGGAAGTCCAATGCTAGATTTAAATAACAATTGTTTCCCATGTTCTAACCCTGCTTAATAACAGAAGCGTTTCATTTCGGTATTTATTGTCCTAAAGAGGCGGTTTCAATTGATACCTGACAAATGTCAGAGTTTAAACACAGTAATTGAATAAGCAGTTTGTCAAGTAATATTACTTTACCTTGGTGAATATTGTTGCTATAAATGACTTTTCTGATGAGACTTATGAGAAAGCATTCGGCCACCTGCAGTTGTTAAATATCCCCCTGGCACTTTTTCTAAGAGTTGAAGTATTACCCCGTGTTTTGGCCACATTCCAGTTTGGGCTAATGGCATTCGTCCTCTCGAAGTTTCCTTTGCAATTTTAATTGGATTTGACCCCTTTCTTCACTTTAAGGAGCCTTCTCCCTGAAACATTCCCAATTCTGGCAGAAAGAGAGGAGACAATCATCCTTTCTTTGGTTAAATTTCTGGAGAGTATTAAATGTTCTGTGCATTAGCAAAGTGAATTTCAACACTGTGCATTTATAAGTATTAGAGGGCTTTAGCATTGATAACTGTAAATATTATTTGGTGTATGCATAGACTCTTTCTTTAAAAGATTTCCTTTTAGGGTACATTACAAGATGATGTAAAGCAAGATGACGTAAAACTATTTTAACTTCAGAAACTCAACAGCTAATTTTTAAAATGGTGGAAATCAAGTATGTCTTATAATAATTTATACATATTTAAAGAATATGATTACCAAGATAGTAATCATATTAAGGAGGCTAACTTTCCTTTCCATATTAAAAGTCAAAGTCCTCTCTCAAAGACTTGTATGAATCAGCTAATATCTATCTGAAACTACTACATTTTTTTTAGTACTTCTTGCTATTGTTACATCTACTGAATTGCAAATTAATTATAGAGGACATATCACTTAAACAGTTCTTCAGGTTTCCTTAGCTAACACATTTTAATTTGTGAGGCAGTCACTTTTGGAATATTTCTATTTCTGGTTTCTCACTTTCCCCTATCACTTCTGGTTGAATCAGCTGCCAAGGTCAACTCCTTGCCTTGTTAGGATTACCAATGTTTTGGTGGACCACTGTGGTAGGGAGGGAGGAGAAATAAAAATAGAGGAGTCGTCCTTAAAAATCATGAAATTTCAGAGCTCACATTTAGTTACCTTCCTTTAATCTACTTTATGTTTATTCTTTTTATCTCAAATTACTTAGGTAATATGTAACTATTAAAATGCATAAATTATATAAAGTACAATAATTTCCTCTTTCCTCCCCTGCCCTGCTCCCCACAGTAGTCCTAGATCCTTCCCAGTGGTGATTACTGAGGTTATATTGGTGTTGGTCCTTCCAGACACAAATACATTTTTATACATAGTTTTGTTTTGTGTGATTTATTTCATACATAAGGGAAATCATACTATACCTCTCATGCAACCTGCTGGGTTTTTTTTTTTTTTTTTTTGCCTTGTAATATTACTTAAAGAGCTTTCTATATTAGTTCATACAGATATACCTAATTCTTTTTAATTGAGGCATGTAAGTTTGTACTATTAAACATCTCCCCTCCATTGCTGAATGTTTCATTATTATAATGTTTCTTGCATGCCCCTCTTTATGTACACGTGGAATTATTACTCTAGAATAAATACCTGTGGACTGTGCTGCAGTTATCTTAATTTTGTAATTGAGGCAACCAGGGTCCATAGAGATAAAGTGAGTTGTCCAAGGATACATAGTTTTGGCAATGCCAGGACCAAAGCCCAGGTCTCCCAACTTTTAGTTTACTGACCTATCTGTTTGATATGATTTATAGTGGCTACTCTGGTGCTCTGCTTATATCCTTTCTTCATTGTAAATATAAATCCTCAGGGGCTGGGGCATCAGCTTCTGACAGCTCAAAGCTGCATCCCTTACTGAGAATTGCTCTTGGCTGCAGGGCACTGCTTTGGCCAAGGTTATGTCCCCTCACACCTCCCAGAGGTTGTCCCATGATTAGTGACTAACTGATACAGGAATACAAAGTCCTGGCTCCCTTGTATGAATTTGGGACAACTCTTCAGAGCCACCCCAGCTCCAGAGCACCTTGTAGGATGGGCTGAGGCCTCAGTGGCAACTGCATTCAGAGTCAGATTCTCTCTCTGCCCAATCCAGGCTCCAGACAGGAATATCTCACAGGAGCACTCACCAATAAAACTTCTGCAAGAGTCTTTCTCCAGTGTAGGGCCAGAGTCTTTCTCCAGTGTAGGGGAGGAAAAAATCTTTTCCTTCTACCCTTCTAGGTTCTTGGCTGGGACCCCTGTAACAAAAGACAGATTAATGAGAGAAAAACAAACAGAAGATTATTAACATGTATATCTCAACTACACATGGGAGAAACTCAGGGATGAGCAACTGAAAATGGTGACTGGAACTTGGGCTTAAATACCATCTTTAGGTAAAACAAAGGAAAAAGGGCACATAGCGGTAAGTTACAGGAAGGTGACCAGTAAAAGTATGATAAACAAGAGGAGGGCTTATTATGCCTATTTAAATTGGTGCCTTTTCTGTTTTTTTTTTCCTTTTTGCCGTGAATAGCAGGATTTCATTCCTTTTCATGGCTACATAGCATAGACTATAAGTTTTCAGAGGCGAGTTTTGCCCCCTAATGCAGGGTGGATGGAGAATCTGAAACTGAAGAGCTTAGAAAGTTGCCACCCGGAGGAGCAGATCATTTTCAGTAGGCTCTTTGGCGGTTTCCTTATGAGGAAAGCATACGAACCTGCTTGGGCTACTGCTTGCAGCTCCCGGGGTTCCCAACCGTTCCTGGTAGCAGTGGATGACGTCGCTTCAGAAACCAGTTGAGCCTGGCTCATTGCTCTTTCTTTCTTCCTGGGTATGCTTTACTCAGAACAATTACATTTAAGTCAGAGTACACAGTGAAGTGGCCTCTCTTCAGAATGAAGAGCATATAACCACCAATGTCTTTCGTTTTACATTCATGTTGGAAAAAGAAGTGCCCTTGGTTTTCCCCAGGACATATGGAGAGTCCATGATGTATTTAGATGGGCAGTTGCATTTTATTTTTTTATTTTTATTTTTTTTCCTTTTTGTCTTTTTTACTGACCGGTAACGGGATCGCAACCCTCGGTGTCGCACCCATACCGGGGACCGGCAACGGATCGCAACCCTCGGTGTTGCGCCCGCACCGCGCTCAGCCAGTGAGCGGGAACCGGTCTCCACATGGGATCTGAACCCTTGGCGGGAGCGCCGCCGCACTCCCAAGTGAGCACTCTCCAGTGCGCCACCGGGCCGGCCCTTCTTTCTTTTTTTAAAAAAATTGAAACATATTAATTGTAAATATTTATGGGGTATAGGGTTATATTTCAATACATATATACAATGTGTAGTGATCAAATCAAGGTAGGTAGTAAATTCACCATCACAAAAAATGTATTGTTTCTTTGTGATGAGAACACTTAAGCTCCTCTCTTTTACCCATCTGACAACATACAAGAAATTATTGTTGACGGTACCTTAGGTATTGATGAGTCTCTTGTGATTTATGGTCATCCTTCTCTTCCTGTCACAGAGAGGGATACATCCTTACAAATGGCAATTTTCTTTATAATTGTAAGTTTCCTTTACAAAAGGGCTACTTATACTCTGTTCTCACAGTTTCTCCTGTGTATGCTATTCCTCAAAATAATCAGCTCAAAATAATTCTCAGGCCAAAGAGGTCTGTTTGAGGTGTCATATTCTGGTCTCCCAAAGTTATATTTTGGCATGGCATATTCTAGGAAACCCAAACCAAGACACCATATGGCTTCCCATATACCTTCCCCAAATGTGAATTTGGAAGTTCAGAGACAGAACAAGAAATGTTGTCCAAAACTGGGGGTGTCCATGGGGCAAGTAATTCCCGTAGACTTTACAGCCACTAATAAGAGCAATGACATAGATACTACTGGAAGAGGTTCAGAAAGAGAAGAAGGAATAAAAAGAGGGATGTAGAGATTAGGGCAACTGTTCTAAATCACTTTTAAGTAGAGAGAGGATAGACATCAAGGATAAATAAGTGGATAGATATACTAAGATGGAGAAACTGTATTCAGCAGAGCTCCTTTTAGGTATAGTACTATCTTCTAGGGATAACATAACAATGAGGTTGATGCTTTACTGTGAGGAAAATAGAACAGTTTAGTCAGGCCCCCTGCCTCAGGTCTGGTTGGGGGTGGTGCAGCACATTCTTTGTAAACAAGTTGTGTGTGGGTGGAGTTAGTGTGCATGCTTGCCCATGTATTTTTTTAGTTTTGTTGCTATTCTTGTGTGCTCTTCAGTTTGTGAAGCAGCTGGCTGGCCAGCAGAGAGCTCCTGTCTAAAAATAAAGGATGTTTACTTTGCTGGCAGCTGCTCAGTTTTTCTTTGGACTTTGCCTGGAGCAGTGGAGTTTCTCTTTGGACTGGCTAGATCTTAGATGTGTGTGTGTGCTGAATAAAGCTTACTATTCTTTTTTCAACCAAGGCTCCAAGGACCCTTTTTCTTGTTACCTAGCTCATAGACCTGCATGTGAAGGGTTTGTGACCCAGTCTGGACAACGGGCTTGAGGGGTCTGTGAGCTCCAGACCCAGCCATAGCTCTCCATTTACCATTCCCCATCCCTAAATACACACACACAGCCCCAGTACATGGATATAGGTTGGCACCAAGAGCACAGGGAGGAAGTGTAGGACAGAGACGGAGAAATCTAAAGTTTTAAGGGAAATCAAGAAAAAGAAAAGAAAAAATAAAGGCAAGGTTAGCTGCATGCTGCATGGAAGAACAAGACCAAAGGGAGAGACCTGGGTTACAAGGGAGGCTAAAACATAACTTTTGAAGGACAAGAAAGTGCAAAAGGAGTTTTGTCAACTTGTTCCTGATGCAGTGTGCAATTTAAACCATGTTTCCCTCACTTTTTCTCAGATCATTGTCCTCTGCCACACATGACCCTGTCTAGTGACCCTGCCCCCCAGCTCGGTTGAGTAGACCTGGAATGGACCCCTGAACCAAATTGAGCCAGCCGCATTCTCTCAGTCAGTAATTTGGAATTGGGCTTTACTTGGAGATAGAAAATTTATTTCTGCATGCAATTGGAATTACAGTAATGTAAGCCTAGGAGCTGGGGCATGGCTGTCTTCCAGGATGGGAAAAGGAAGCAGAGAATACCAAACTACATAGAGAGAGTAAAATAAATTACATGCATAGAGTAAAAATTAATATGAGAGAGTATTCTCTGGCTTCCCTGTGGATGGCTATCTAGGTCCTACTCATCGTCCATTGTGAGGCTTAGCTCCATTCTTGTCCCTTGGTTCTGTAGAACACTCTGGTATTCTGGTAACAATTTACTAAATCTAATTAAAGTTATCATCTACTAGTTAAATAAAAAAGAGGTTTAACTAGGAATACTGGTATCAGGAGTTAATTTGCAAAAAATGGACCATTAAAGAAAATGTAGAATTGGCCCAGTTGAAGTGACATAAAATGGTAGTGAATAATGAGGATTTCTCCAGAGTGGGACAGGAAAATAGCTTGATTTTGTTACTTGCAACCTTACAAATTTGACTAATCGTGATTAGAGTGGGAAGAAGAAAACTGCCCAGAAGAAACCATTTAGCAAATTCCTATAAAGACCAATAGAAAAAAGTACTGGACACAGAAAGAAAAATCCAGTGTTTGTCAGGTAAAAGTGTTCAGGAAGTGAGTTCACAAAATATTTATGTCTTCAGATAAAGAAAATCTTAAGAAGTAAAGCAAATTTTATATTTTAATGTAATTGAATTATGAGCACATATAAAGGAAAAATGCAAAATGTAGAATGGTATATGCAATATTGCGTTAAAAAAAGAAATAGACAGATTTTGAGTTAGTTTTCTAGGGCTGTCATAACACAGTACCACAAACTAAGTGACTAAAAAAAACAGAAACTTGTTGTCTCACAGGTTTGAAGGTGAGAAATGTAAAAGCAAGTTGTCTAAGAACCACACTCCCTCTGAAGGCTGTACAGAGAATCCATCCTTGCTTCTTCTGGCTTCTGATAGCTCCAGGTGAACCTTGGCTTTTGCAGCAGCATAAACTCCAGTCTCTGCCTCTGATTCTTTTTTTTTTTTAATTTTTAAAAATTTTTTTTATTATTTTTATTTTGTCAATATACAACGTAGTTGATTATTATGTCCCATCACCGAAACCTCCCTCCCTCCTCCCTCTCCCCCCTCCCACCCAAGTGTGTCCCCTCCATTTGCTTGTTGTAAGAACTTCAAAAAAAAAAAAATTGTGGTTGTTATATCTTCCTCTCCCCCCACCCCCGGTTTTGTTGTTGTTGTTGTTGTTGTTGTTTGTTTGTTTTTTTGTGTGTGTGTGAGAGTGTGTGTGTGTGTGTGTGTGTGTATGTGTGTGAATTGATTCTGCCTCTGATTCTAATGACCGTCTTCTCCCTGTGTCTCTGTGTCTTCACATGGCATTCTCCTCTTTCTGCTTTTTATGAGGACACCAGTTATATTGAATTAAGGGCCCACCTTGATGACTTCATCTTAACTTTACAAAAATCCTATTTCTAAATAAGGCCACATTCACAGGTACCAGGGGTTAGAGCTTCGATAAACCTTTTTTGGGGTATGCAATTCAACCTGAAACAAATTGCATGTGAATACATGCTTCATTATTCAGTAGACAAATGTTTTTCACACTGTGGATTTTGTAGATCATATTTTCCAAAGAGTGCTGCAACCATATGTCCCATCCCAGGTCCTCTTCTGCAGTGTGCTCTTGCCACTCTCACATTAATAGATGGAGCAAAATTCTCTTCCCCCTGAATCTGGGCCAGCCTTAGTGACTTGCTTGTAACTCGTAGAATGCAGCAGAAGTGCTATCAGAGGATTTCTGAGGCTCCCGCAGAAGAAGCTTTGCAGCTTCAGACTAGGTCTTTAGAAATGCCTGCGTTCTGGTCAAACATCCTCAGGAGGCTTTTTCTGAGAACACAGCCTCTGTGCTGGGAGAAGCCCAAGACACATTGAGAAGCTACATGTACGTGTTCCCATCGACAGTCCCAGCTGAGCCAAGTCTTCAAGTTATTTTCAGACAGAATCCAGACATCAAGTGAAGAAGCCTCCGGGATATTTCAGACCCTTGGCATTTGTGTCATTTCCAACCATTTGAGTCTTCCTAGCTGTAGTGCCAGACATTACAAAGCAGTGACAAGCCACCTGTGCTGTGCTCTGCCCAAATTGCTGACCTATGGAATCCCTGACATAAGAAAATGGATGTCGTCTTCTGCCACTAGTTTGTGGAAATTTGTTATGTAGCAACAGTAATTTGAATAGTGGCTCACAACTCATTAACGGGTTTAAATTGAATTTTAGTGGGTCACCAAAAATTAAACTAAAACTTAAAATTTTTGTATTTTATTGTCTTAGTCTTTTTTGTGTTGCTATACAGAATACAACAGACTAGGCAATTTATTATTATTATTTTTTAATTTTTTTTATTATACATATTTGTGGGTACAAAGTTGACTATCCAGAGTTATGTACAATGAGTGGTGGTGAAACCAGGATAGTTAGCTTATGCATCATTACAATACATAACCATTCTTTGTGTCTGTAACCAGTTTCTCATTAACCCCCTTCCCTGGGTCCCTCTGCTCCCCCGTTCTACCTCTAGTAACCACAGTTCTGTTCTCTCCTTCTAAAAGTTCAATGTATTATTGTAATTGCTGTTTCTTTCTCTCTCTTTCTTTATTGTTTATTTGCTTATTTATGAATTCAGCTCTGACTTATGAGGAAGGACATGCAGTATTTCTCTCTCTGTACCTGGGTTGTTTCACGTAGCATTAATCCCTTCATGAACTCTCATACCTAAGCACCTCCCACCAGGCTCCACATCTCTGGGCTGCATTGGGGATTAAGTTTCAGCATGAGTTTTGGAGAAGAGAAAAACATTCAAACCATAGCATCTATCTTTTGGGGTTTTATATAAAAATATAAACAGGATAAATTTGCTACTAAAAGTGATTACACTCGTTCACTGCAGTTTGGAAGGTTGTGATCCAAAGACACAATTGTTCAAGTGAAATAGCCAGTAGGGGAGTTGTGAAGGGAAATCCACAAACTCAAGGACAAATGTGTGAAATATAATTTTTGCCACTGAAAAATAGAGAAAGAAGAATAACCATTTGTTGTGTGAACAGATTCCAGTTTGCATGGGTAGCTGGGGGTAAGAGGAATTTGTTCGTGACAGATTACATATAGGAACACTGGCAAAAGGGGGGGGTTAGGAGAGTGGTTAAGAAGGAGGACTCTGAAGATAGACGGATTGATTTGAATGTTTATTCTGATACAAGTATTTTTATCTGGGTAACCATTATGAATCTAAAATTTAGTAATTTCATCTATAAAACAGGGATAATAGTGCCTATTTTATAGAGTTGTTAAGAGATTAAATAAACTAACATGCATCACCTAGTAAAGTGTCTAGTCCATAATATGAGCTCAAATGTACATAAATTAAAAAGTAGAAAAATCAATGGTGTAGCTTAATTCTAAACAACTAAGAGAAATTATTTGGAGTGAAATTAGAATTTTAAGATAGCTCTCAAGATTCCTACCCACACCCTGGTGTACACACTCTGTATGTGACTATTATGAGATAGTCACTTTCAGGATTAGGTTATGTTCTATGGTACAGTTGACTTTGAGAATAGGAGATTATTCAGGGTAGGCCTAACCTAATGAGATGAATTCTTATATAGGACTGGGCTCTTCTTAATGAAAGAAATTCGGAGCATGAGAGAGATTCAACACAAGAGGGATTCTCTTGTTGTTGGCTTTGAAGATGGAGGAAGCCAAACTGTAAGGGAAACAGATGGGAGAGTTGCCCCAAGCTGCGGGCCAGCAAGGAAATGAGGACCTGTTCTACAACCATAAAAAACTGAATCCTGCCACAACCGCATATGCTTGTAAGAGGACACCAGGCTCCAGATGGGAGTGTAGCCTAATCTACACCTTGATTTTAGCCTTGTGAGACCCCAAGTAGAGAACTTAGCTATATTGTGAACAGACTTCTGACCAACAGAACTGTGAGCACATAAATGAATGTTGTTTTAAGCCACAAAGTTTGTGGTCACTGGTATGCTCTGATGGAAAAATACTTCAGTTGTGTTTCATGACTGATGAGAACTTTGGAAGAAAGTGACTGTGTCTTTTCAGAATTTGTAATTTGGAGGTGATATTGGGTACGGCAGGCATCCTAGTTTAAAGAAAAAACAAATGTTTAAAAATTCAAGATAAATTATTTATAATCCCATGATTTAAATTCTGAAAAAAAAAAAAAAAAGGGTTTCAAGAGGTGGGAGCTAGTCATGCAATTCTAGAATGAAATTTTGGTAGTTCACTTGTGAATAAAGCTAATAGGTATAAAAGAAGCCCCTTTTAAAGTGACTATTTATATAGAGAACTTCCCGAGGACTTTAGATATAAAAAGAACATATACAACAAACAATGGAAGTGGGCCCATAATCAATGATAAATATAAAATGAGTAGCATGAAATTGTAAGAATATGGGCCGGCCCGGTGGCGCACTGCTACAGTGCGCCGCTTGGGAAGCGCGGTGGCACTCCCGCCGAGGGTTCGGATCCCACATACAGACTGGTTCCCGCTCACTGGCTGAGCGAGGTGTGGGAGCAACACCGAGGGTTGCGATCCCGTTGCCGGTCCCAGTCCGGTACGGGCACGACACTGAGGGTTGCGATCCGTTGCTGGACACGAAAAAAGACAAAAAGGAAAAAAAAAAAAAAAGAAATTGTAAGAATATGAGGAAGACTGCAGAATGGAAATTTGTTTCAAAATTTAAAAAGTTCTAAAAGTATGTTTTGGGGTAGAATCAAAACAAAGGAAAAACAAACCACCCAGTGGAGAGATGGTTTAAGGTTATGCCTTTATTTATTATGCCATTATTTCTCTGACTTATATGTTATTGTTGTCATGTATTTTAATTTTACTCTTTTAAACATCACAGAATATTATTATTTTCATCTTATATACTCAATGTTATTTATTTACCCACATAATTATCACTTTCTTTGCTCTCCTTATGTGTCATTCCATATGGGACCACCTTTTCCCTGCCTTAAGTATATCTTTTAAAATTTCCTTTAGAGTGGGTCTAATGGTTGTAAATAATTTTTATTGGCCTGAAAAATATCTTAATTTTATCTCCTCTCTTGTATAATATTTTCTCTGTCTTAAGAAATCTAGCATGGCAGCTATTTTCTTGTAGAAAATTGAAGATTCCATTCCCTAGCCTGACTTTCATTCTGATTATTGAGAAGTCAAGGGTTAGGATGCCAATCCTTTAATAATAACTTTAAGAAACTCTCTTTGTATCTGAGGTTCTTCATTTTCACATGATGTGTCTGGGTGGTAATTTCTTCTTATTTAATTTATTTGAGATTCATTGTGATTATTGAATCAGTGGATAAATGTCTTTAATCAGTTTTTGAAAAACTCTCACTCTTTATTACTGGAAATACTGCATCTGCCCTGTTTTCTCTTTCATTGTGTTTTGAAACTCAGATTAGATATTTGTTAGACTTGTTCATTTTATTCTACATGGCTCTTAACATTTATTTCATCTTTTTTCTTTCTGTGCTCCATTCTGGATACTTTCATTGGGATCATCTCCTAATTCACAAATTTTTTTTATCTGTATCAAATTTGTTGTGTTTTTAATATTAATTATTTTAATTTAATGTTAGGAATACCACTTCATTGTTTTATATCTGCTGTTATTTTTAATAAATTCCTCTTCCCTGCAAATATATTTAAGGTTGCTTTTTATTTGTAAACATAATAAGCACATTTTGTTCATAATCTGTGTTAATAATTTCATTGTATTAGTCATGTTAGATCTGTTCATTCTATCTGTGGCTTCAGCTGATGTCTTGTACAATGCCTATTCCTTTGTGTTTAGATATATCTTTGTCTGTGAAATGCCCATTTTTCTTGGAAAATTAATTGTGGAGATTCTTTGCGGCACAGTGTAAATGTTCTTTCCTCTAGAGATGTTTGTTTTTGTTTCTTCCATGTGCCTAAGGGCACCAAGATTGGACATCCACTTTAGGCTAAATTCTTCACTTAAATTTTATCAGTTATGTAAGTGTCATATGTCTTTCCTTATAGCTTGCCTTTTAACTTTGTTTACCATGTGTTTTTTTTAAAAAATTGAACTAAAGTTTAGTTTTTAATTTAAGGTAAGCATTAACATTGTCATTTATAGCATTGTTTTATCCCGTAAGATTGTCTTCTATACTTCAAGCTATGTGTTCTTTATTGTCATGTAGAATATTATAAAGTTTTGATTTTTGTATCTGTAAATTACTTTTAGTTATATTATGAGATAGAAAATGTATTTTTTTTCCATGTGGGTATTCAGTAGTCCAAGCTGCATTTACTAAACACTTTTTACTGACTTGAAATGCCATGTTCCCATGAATGTATGAGCCTATTTCTGGGCTCTCTAATTCTGTTTCTCTGGTGCCTTTATTTCTATACTGTCTTCCTGCCTTTTTCAAAATTATTTAATGATCAAAATTCAGGATTATCCTGTCAAATACTGCATTGAAACCTATTTGAAACTTTAATTGCAATTAAATTTATGTAGATTTTATGTAGATTTGGGACTATTTTACGGTAATAACTTTTTAGAAATATTGAGTCTTTCCATCTATGAATATAGTTCATATCTTCATCTATTTCTTCAATGATGTGTTACAGTTTTGTTTTGTTTTGTTTTTTTGCATTTAAGTTAGGTGCTTTTATTAACTCCAGTTTACAAACGAAGAAGGAGCACAGAGGCATTAAATGACTTGTTGAAGATTACCCAGTGAGTGTATTAGTCAGGGTTCTCCAGAGAGACAGAATCAATAGGATACGTTATAAATATATGAGAGGGCAAGAGATCTGTTGCAGAGGCAGTGTCCCCGTATAGAGCTTTCACTAGAGCAATGCAGAGCAGAAATGTAGGATCAGAGTTGCAGCAGAAAAACCCCAACAGTGCCTAGTGGAGCTGTGAGAACAGGACCACCATGGAGACCCCAAACTTGTGGAGCTACCAGAGTGGAACACCAGACTGGAAGAGTTGGAGTGTGGCCTGAGACCAGGAAAGCCACAGGAGCAGAGCTGTCCAAGGACTTGGGGACCCAACCCCCACACCAGTGTGCGGAGAACGCAGAACACGGAATCAAGAATCAAGGCAGGTGATTTGCCAGCTGTAAGATTTAATGCCTGCCCTGCTGGGTTTTGGATTTGTTTAGGACCTGTTACCCCATTCTTTAGGCCTATTTCTCCCTTTTTGAATGGGAATATGTACTCTATGTTTGTCCTACCATTGTATCTTGGAAATACAAAACTTGTTATTATTTCACAGTTGGGATTTTGTACTTTGGACTTTTGAGTTGAAACAAGTTAAGTCTTTGGGGATGGAATGAATGTATTTGTATGTGAAAAGGACATGAATTTTTTGCAGAGGCCAGGGTTGGAATGCCTTGGATTGAGTGTCCTCCGAAAACTTGACCCCCACTATGACAGTGTTGAGAAGGTGGGAAATCCTATTACAGTGATTGAAAGGTGGGATCTTAGATTCATCATGCCATAATGAATGAATTGATAATGGTGGTCAGGGGTGTGGTTCTGAGGGCTTTAAAAGGAGAACACTTGAGAACCTCTCTCTATTCCACCATTTTCTGACATGTGAGACCCCTACATTGCTGTAGAGCCACAACCAAAGAAAACCCTCACCAGATAGGTTTCCCAGACTTCGGACTTCCCAGTCTCTGAAACTGTAAGCAATAAATTTCATTTTCTTAAAAATTGCCCAGTCCAGGTATTTTGTTATAATTAACAAAAACTGACTAATACAGTGAGTGAGTGGGGTCGACAGGATCTGGGCCCAGCTGCCTCCTGCCTTGGGGACGTTCAGTGTGTTATAATTTTCTCCATAAAGTTTTTGAACATCTTTTGTTCCTTATTATCTTATAGTTTTTGTGTTTGTTTGTGAGTGGGATTTTTTTCTTTATGCTTTCTAGTTGATAGTTGATTTAGATGATGTTTAGAAATATCATTATTTATTTATTTTTTAAAAATTTTGACTTGGTATCCAGCAACCCTAATGAATTCTTTTTAGGTCTAGGAGATATTCTTCTTTGTTCATTTGTTTGTTTTCCTATGTAGGCAATCATATCATCCAAGGGACAGTTTTGTCCTTTCCTTTCCAATGTTTATTCCTCTTACGGTGAGGAATACAGAAGATAAAAGAATCCTTGCTTGTTTATTGCCAATTTAGGAATGCTTCAAAATTTTATGATTTAGTGTGATGTTGAAGGCTTTCATACCTTGTTACAGCAGCCCTAGGAAAGCCTAGTAAAGTAGGCATTCTTGTTTATTCTGGTTATTAATTTTCTATTTTACATTGCAAGCCTCTTCTGTTAGTGTCCCTTGATTTTTAACTTTGACTGGAGTTAACTGTCATCTCTTTTCACACAATGAGAGTCCCATTGTTTTCTAAAATGTCTCCTATTTTTTTTCCGGAAATATTTGAATATTTTTTTTCTGAAACTAAGGGAAAGTTGGAGTCATAGTGGTCTCATGGAAAGGTATGCTTAGTTAGAGGTACTTACAGTAGGGAAGTTAACATTGTCTCTTGGCATAAACACAAATCAACTTCATATTTGATTTAATATTATCGACAGTGTCAAATAAGGAAGAACTGCACCTTCATGTGGAAGGTGAATACAAAATTTCTATTATCCTAGAAGTATCAAGGAGGGAAAATAAATCTATAAGAGTTATGGAAGGGTAGCTGAAATCTATACATTCAACTAGTGCTCAGGTGAAAAATTCTTTGTGTTATGTGTGTGTTTTAAAGTGCCATTGTTTCTAGTCTTTAAGATGTAACCTTTTGTAATTCACTGTATTTTGTGTTTCTTAGTCTAATACATAACCTTATATTTATACATATTTCCCTTTAGAATTTTATCTGCAAAATATCAAACAAATAATATGGTTCCACTAACTATTAATAGATGACTATTCAGTAGCTCAGAAATTAAGTGCATTGCCTAATAAACAAAAAATCATTTTCAAGGGCCGGCCAGGTGGTGCACTGGAGAGTGCGCCGCTTGGGAGTGTGGCGGCGCTCCTGCCGAGGGTTCGGATCCCATGTGGAGACCGGTTCCCGCTCACTGGCTGAGCGTGGTGCGGACGCAACACCGAGGGTTGCGATTCCGTTGCCGGTCCCCGGTACGGGCGTGACACCGAGGGTTGTGATCCCGTTACCGGTCAGTAAAAAAGACAAAAAGGAAAAAAAAATCATTTTCAAGATTTCTAAGATAAGTTTTTAGTTCCCAGTACTCTCTCTGAAAGCTTGGATATTTCCTTGCCATGGGTCACCAGCAGAGGACCTTCACATGTATTCACATCGTTAGGTATTTTTCTCATTAAGCAACAAGAATATTGATCTTTTGGGTGACGGTTTTGGAGGGGAGAAGCAGGAGTTTCTTAGCTCAGTGTGTCATACAGTGGAGCTCAGAGATAGGCATTTTTCCCTCAAGTACTTCAGCTGTGACCTGAACTACTGGAGTTCAGCTTCAACATAATTGCAGCACAGCAAGGAGTCCCTTCTGGAAACCAGCTGCTTGATCAGGGATTCATTTATCAGGGGGATTATGACTCCAAACATTTTTCTAGACTGTTGTGGCCATTTAAAGGGGGAAAAAAGAGGAGTCTGGGGAACTAATTAGGAAGGAGTGGCTCCCCTCAGAGTCTTGACCTTAACCCCACTGAGAAAGCATGGGATTTGCTTTACCTAAGTAAGGAAAGAACATAAATAGCTGGTAAAAATGCTTTGTGGTATGACTTTCAGCAAGTAATGAATTGGCCTAATACAGAGAGAAAGAGAGAATAAGACAAAAAACACAAGAAAACCACTAAATACTTTTAAAATAGCAATTAAATGCATCATTATGATGCATTATTTTGCACTTTCTTGGTTACAAGAAAATAAATTAATTTGAATCTGTAGTTAGCATACACAAAGTACAATATGAAAAACATTTTTTTTCAGGTTTTGGTAGGTTATTAAGTATTACCACAGTGAATCAAGGTGTTATTTTATATCATTTTGCTTATTATATTGTGTTTTCTTTATCTGCATTTTAGTGTTTTTAGTTAGTTTTGGAAAATCTTCAGGCTTTGCCTTTTAGAATATTGCCTCTTCCATATCCTTTCTCTCCAGTCTTTCTCCAACTCTAGTTGTATGTCACATCTCCTCATCTTATTCTACACGTTTCATTTTTACAAATGTCCTGATATATTTGTGTTATATTCTAGGTAATTTCATTATACTTATTTTCTAGTTGCTGAGCTATTTTAAATGTACTGTATTATCCATTCACAAAAATTTTAATTTCAACTATTGTAATTTTCATTTCTAAAAGTTCTATTAAAAAAATCTCTTTAGTATTTGAAAGTCTTTAGTTTTATGTTGGATGATATAAAATTTATCGTTTGTAAAAGTGCTAGAAGCAGAAATTTAGTCTCTTTTCAAGTCTATCTCTAAGTAAACTGTAGGAAAAAAGAAAATGTAATAGCTAGGAAGATCAAATGAACAAAACTAACAAGTACTTGCATATCCTAGTACAGTTTCCAGAGTCCTCTAAAATACTCGTATTTAATTTGATCTTCATTGTACCCTTGTGAGGTGTTCACTCTTATTTCCATTTTATGGGTAACAAAACTGAGGTTAGGATGCCTCCCCAAGGCCTCCAACTTAGTAAGAAGATGAGCTGAAATTAAACCCATGTTTTGTGACTCTCATTACATTCATACACTTTCTAGTATAGATACTTAAATAATTTTCTTAAATGTGCAATAGGGTAGTGGAGAGTTAAGTAATTAGGGAAAGGTTTTCTTCATTTCATTACCTAGAAATTAAACTTCCTTTGGAAAAAGCTAATTAGGCTCAGCCCAAGAAAACTCAAAATGTTTCCTGAGTAAATGACAATGGCTTTTGAAATAATTTCTTTTTGCTACTTATTTTTTTCATTTCCATATTTCCTTTCTTACTCCTTTATTTTTTCTGTATTTCCACCCCCTTTTTCAGTGTCCTATGTTGTGTAAAGCAACTTATAAATTGCAATATATAATAATTTACGATCTACTCCTTTTTACTTTTGTTGGATCACTATGGGGATGAAATTAGATAATGTCTGTCCAAGTATCTGGTTCATAATGGGTGCTCAAAAACAAAAAGGATTTGGGAAATTGGAAATTATTTTATTTGCAAATGTAGCATAAATACTAATCAAATAAAGTAATAATTCATCTTTGTATTGCTCACAGCAAGTATCAGTCAGAGTTCTTCAGGGTTCTTTAGAGAAAAAGAACCACTAGTATGTGCTCCCTTGTGTGTGTGTGTGTGTGTGTGTGTGTGTGTGTGTGTGTGTGTGTGTGTGTGTGTGTGTGTGTGTGTGTGTG
>NW_007726224.1:57707-64691 GCF_000696425.1 Galeopterus variegatus | reverse complement strand
AGAGAGAGAGAGAGAGAGAGAGAGAGAGAGAGAGAGAGAGAGTGTGTGTGTGTGTGTGTGTGTGTGTGTGTGTGTGTGTGTAGAGAGAGAGAGAGAGAGAGATTTTAAAGAACTGGTTCATGTGATTGTGGGTGCTGGCAAATCTTAAATTTGTAGGGAAAGACAGCTGGCTGGAAACTCAGGGGGGATTTCTAGACTGTTGCAGTCTTGAGTCTTAGAACTTCTTCTTTTCCAGGAAACCTCAGTGTTTGAAAATTAACTATCACACAGCATGAAGTATTAATCCACAGCTTCATGTGTACTGTATTCAATGATTTTACTGAATTCAGGTAAATTTCTTTAGGAAAGTGGTTCTCCCATATTATATCAAACTTTAATTTATTCATATTTAGTCAGAAAGTTTACTCCTTCTTCCTTCACTCATCTTGCAAGAAAAATATTTGAAAAATATCACCATCACTGCTTAACTGTAGAGCTTGTTGTGGTGACTGCTTTGTCAACAAATCCCATCTTAATGTTTATGTTCTAATGTTCTTACTTGATATCAAAATGCAACACTTTAAATAATAGGCTGTAACACAGATTTAGTGTTATTCTAAGCACCATATATGTATTGTTGATAAGCTTCATAACAATCCTATGAAGTACTATTACTATAATCTTCATTTTATAGATGAGGAAACTGAAACTCACAGAATTTAAATTATTTGTTCAAGATCATAAACATGACTATAAATGAAAATCAAATTTATTCAAATCTAGGCTGCTGCTTTAACCACTATGATTGAGCAGCTCTTTATGTTCTTATGAGACTTATTTTAGTAATAATGACTAAGGTACTGAGAAAGCTTTAAACACATTCTGAATCAAAACATTTGTATATCATAAAACTGAACTGCTCATATATTTGAGGAGAAATTGAGGCCTTTTGCATATGAACCCTTCTGTAATGAAGATTTAAGTATTAGAAATCAGTTTTTACACTACTTGCAACATTAATTTATTTCCTGGAATTTTTTAGTTTTAAAGTATGGTTTCTGAAATGTTTTTTATACAATATTAGTTCTATATATTAGTTAATATTACTTGGAAAAAGGGTTCATTGGTCAAATAAGTTTGGGAAATTTTGGTACTTTGGTATTTAGGTTACTTTTTCCAAGTAATATTGAGTTTATGAAAAGGTCTAGAAAGATTGTTTACAGCAATATTGCTCAGAGTATGATACTCTCAAGTGCATGTCACTTTCCAAGAGTGGGTTAGCTATAGCTATTTTCAAATTTCATTTGAACAGCAATTCATGGGACTAGTATCCCAAATAACTCACTTTTGGGAAATGCCATCCCAAAGGTTAAGATAACTCTTTATAATAGCATCTCTCTTGTCTGAATGTCCTAAACCTAAATTTAACAACATAGGTAGACTGGAAACCCAGATGACACAGCTAATGAGTATCACAGGTAAAGCCATTAGGCAACAGAAGAGAGCTGTATAAAACAAGGTTTCAGAAGAGATCAAATAAAGAATATTTTGCTTTGCAGAATATTCGTAGCACTGCCATCCCGTGGAATCTGGAAATGCAGAGTTTCTCTAAGATCACTGAATTCTCTATGCTGGTCCTTGATGGTCAGGAAAATTCACACCCTAAAAGCTCCCACAATCAAGGTTCAAATAATATTTTGCATTTTACCACAACTCCTGTTTTTCAAGACACTTCCACACATATTACCTTATTTAACCATGCTAGTCTCGCTGGTGAGTTGTGATAGGTCTGGTTTTCACAGCTGTAGAGGTGATTTGAGAACTCTCTTGCTCTACAGATTTTTGGTTTTGTCTGGAGCTATGCTTTAGGAATCAATGAAGCACATCCCCAAGCAATGAGGCAGAACTGTGGACAGCTGGGAAATTGCAGCTCACAAACCAGCCTGGGGTTCTGTTACAACCAAGAGCTTTTTCTTTTCAAACAAAGGCTTTTAGATGATTATGAAACTAACAGGTTTTCTATGTATCAGCAGAATACACTAATCACATGACAAAGTTCTCATCTGCCCACTGTGAAGAGGACTGTTGTTTTACTATTAGTCTTTTGTTATTGTTGACCTATTTTTTCATCCTTTCTTTCCCAGTGTCAATCAAATTTGTTCACTGTAAAAAATTCATAAAATACCCAAATGTGTAAGGATAGTTCTCTGTAACCTCACTACTATTAATAGCTATTTATTATTTGATTTATATTCTCTAGATTTAATTTTACTATGCATTTACTACCAACCATATGTGCATAGATTTATGATTTTAATATAATTAAAACATACAAAAAATCACACAAATATGTATTTGTGTATGTGTGTGTGTGTGTGTGTGTATGTGTGTATATATATATTTTGGTGGCTAGCCAGTACTGGGATGGAACACTGGACCTTGGTGTTATCAGCACCATGCTCTAACCAATTGAACCAACTGGCCAGCTACACAAATATTAAGTCTATAAGAAAGTAGACATACCATGTGACCACCACCCATGTCAAGAAACAGAACCTTACCAGTACTCCAAAAGCGTTCCTCCCAGAGGTACTGGAATCATTTTATCCCACTTTACTTACTATTTTCTCACCTTTACTAGTGGTGAATAATAATGTTCAGATATTCTATTCCATCCATCAGTGGCTTTAATACCTTTTTAATATATATGAATCTGGAATTTTTTTGTTGATTTATCAAATATCTGTGTCCCTCCTTGTACTAGTTTCCTGTGGCTTTTGTAACAAATTACCATAAACTTGGTAGCTTAAACAACATAAGTTTATTCTCTCACAGTTCTGGAGGCCAGAAGTCCTAAATCATTGTCACTGGACTGAAATCAAGATGTTGGCAGGGCTGCACTTCCTCCAAAAGCTCCAGGAGAGAATTCGTTCTTTGCCTCTTCCAGCTTCTAGCGGCTGCCAGCATTCCTTGGTTGTAGTGGCATCACTGCAGTCTCTGTCTCTGGGGTTATAGTACCTTTTTCTTTCCTGTCTGGGCCAAATCTTCCACTTCTCTCTTTTAAGGATACATGTGATTGCATTGATGGTCCACTCAGATAATCCAGGACAATCTCCCCATCTCGATCTCCTTAACTTAATCAGATCTTAAAGATGTTTTTTCCAAATAATGTAACATTTACAGGTTCCAAGGATTAGGACCTGCTATCTTTGCATGGCCATTATCCATCCTAACACACCCCTCCACCACACTGTAAATTCCAAGGGAACAGAACCTTCCTATGTTTTCTTCACTTCTGTGTCCTTAGTGCTTAGAAGAGTTGTAAACAAGAATGCCTTGTACACAGCAGACATTCACTAAATTTTTGCCAAATTAATCATTAAGTATTAATGAATCAATTTGAACATTTTCCTTTAGAATGGAGAGTTTTTGTCTTTCTCTAGAAAATATACCTAATACCATTAGCTGGAATTTATAGTGAGAAACTTTGGCTCATCATCAGAGAAAATATTCTAATAATCAGGCCTATTCATCCATAGTCCAGGTTACTTTAAGAAGGAATAAACTTGAATGTGGATGTATTCAAATAAAGTTTGGATGATTATTTCTTAGGGATGATAGAAAAGATATTTTAAAATTAGGGTTCTCTGGAAATGTCTAGAATTCTTCTCTAACCTTTTTGTTTATTAATTTTAAGACATTCCCCTAGTTTGTGACCCTGCTATGGATATTGCACTCGAGAAAAAAAACCATTTTTCTTTTTGGTGGTTCAGTCCTATTTCTCTTTAGAATGTCAGAGTACTATAGTGGAAGCTCTCAATGCTAACATGGTCCTCCACAGAAGAAGATTTGTTTTTCCTTTTAATTTCCGAAAATGGCTCTAAGTTTTCAAATTCTAATTTTAAGCCTAGAAACTTGCGACAGATATATAACATTATAATTAAAATAATGAAACTGACTTCTAGTTTTAAATAACAACATGGTCCTACCGATGTGCCCATATCTAAATAAATATTGTTTCTCCATCAAAGCAGTCATTTCAGAAATTAATGATTGGAAAATGGGGAGTTTTTGCTATATTTCCCTTTATGAGAAACCACCCATAAAAATCAATCCTGTGGCTTTAGCTAAATGTATTTTTTAGCCAAAGTAGTTGTGCCAATTGGGATGTTTTTGTTTGCATGTAATGGAATACATCCCTAAAGTGTCTTGGTATTATTCGAAACCATAACAAGAAGCCTAGATGCTACTCGTAGGTAGTAGAAGGCTGTAGTACTTCCAAACATCACCTTCTCACCCAATAATGACAGCAAAGAAGGGAGGGGGAGGGCTTTCCTTCTGCATGTTTCCTTTTTTTTCTTTTAGATCGGAAGGAACATCTTTTCCAAATGTCTCCTGAAGGACACTGTCTTCTGTCTCATTAGTCGGGAGGGTCACATAGCCATCTCCATCAAGGAAGAGTGGAAAAGCAAATTTCTGGCATAATCACTCCCCTCATGGACAAAAAGGGGTTAAGTCTGTTCCAATAGAAACAGATTCCTCAAACTAACAATTACAAGGAACATTAAAAAGCCCTTTCAAATACTCTCTTTTAATCCTCATTAACAAATCCAGTGATGTAGAAAAATGGTAGTGGTGTTGTTGGGGGTGCGTGTGCAATGGGGAGAGATCTGGGAATATTTACTGGTTACCTGCTGTTGTGGACCAGCCCAGTTTACAGAGGAAGAGACTGGGGCTGTACATAAGATACTTGACTAAGGTAACATGACTACAAAACAGCGGTATTTCCAACATGGACCAGCATCTAATAGTGATGGTATGAGTGTGATAATTACTCTGCTTAATACTGAGTACTTATTACACGCCAGGCATTGTGCTATCCATGCTACTTTACACCGATTATTTCATTTAATTCTCAACCTTATGAAGAAGGTAGTCTATTTTATAGATGAGGACACTGTGGCTCAAGATCACATATCTAGTAAGGACAGGTCTGTGATTAGAACTCCGCTGCTACCTCCAGGGCTGGGCACTTCTTTACACCGTCCTGCTTTCCTATTCTAATTCCCATATTTCTTAGAGGACAGCGGCGTCTGAGCCAAGCTTTTTGTGACTTAAGCTTCTGCATCTGTGAAGTGGGGATACTTCCACCTACGAAAGTACCAGGAGTAAAGGTGATAATCCATGTAAAGTGATGAGCAATGAGACAAACATAGCAGTCTGGCATCATCATGACATGACTTATCACACTATTTTGTAATTTTCAGTTATGTCATTCACCTACGCTCCAGGACTGAGATCATCCGGGGCAGCAGGTTACACATTTTTTGGACTCAGGGCCCTTCTATACTTTAAAGAATTACTGTGGACTCCAAAGAGCTTATGTTTATGTGGGTTATACTCATCAGTGCTGCATTGAAATTAAAATTGAGAAATGTTTTAAAACAGAGTAGCAAGCTCCAATAGCTGCCAGACTGATGACGTCATACACAAGTCTCTTCTGGGAAAACTATACTTGTGAGACAATGAACGTGGAAAAGGCAAACGAGGTGTCTGTATTATTATGACAATTGTTTTGATTTCATCCGGAGCCCCAGGGGTCCCCGGGCCACACTTTGAGAACTGCTGCCATCGGGTAAAGATCGTGTGCCAGGAGGCTGGCGCTCAGGAGCGCTTGATGAATGTTGTTCAGACGAGGAAACTGAGGCTCGGAGAAGCCAAAATAAGCAGCAGCGCCAGAGCTCCATCACACTCACGGCCACTACAGTGGCCTCCCAGCCCAGCAGCGCGGCCCTCCGCAACCGCCCCCGCCTCTGCCCTGCCACCCCTCTTCCCCGCGGGGGCTTTTCCTGCGCGCGACCCGCGGAGCCCACACCAGCTCCGGGGGCCCCTGCCCTGCGCGCGCCGCCTGGCAACCGGCGTCCGGGCGCCCAGAGACAGGCCCCGCCCCCTGCCTCGCCTCCGACGCCTGGCTTCCATGGCAACGGCGGCGCGCAGCCCAGGCGTCACCCCTCCGCCCCTTCGGGCTAAACCATTCGCTTCAGGGACCCTCTCACGGGAGGAGAGGAAACGAGGAAATTTGATAGAACGCCTGCGAGCTGTTCTGCTCCCATTTTTTCTACTTTGTACTATACACTTTCTTTTTCCCTCTAGCCAATTACCTCTGTGAGGGCATCGCAGAGCGTTACCTTTGCGGCTCGAACGCCCCTCCCAGCCCGGGCCCGCGGGTGGTTCGCCTCGCCAGGGAGGTCGCGGTCAGCGCGGGTTGGCGCAGAGCAGGGGGCGCGCCCGAAGTGACGCGCATGGGGCGGGACGGAGCGCGGGGGGAGGGGAGCAGGCAAGATGGCGCCCGGCGATTGATTCTCCTCAGATCCGTCCAACGGCTGCTGAGACACCGGGGTGGGGGGTCCTGCCCCCATTGCCTCCCTTCCTCCTCTCCGCCGTCCCCGGAGGCCTTCTCCTTCCCTTCTTCCCTCCACCTCGGGGGGTGGGCCTGGTTCCCGGGACACCATGTCGGACTCTGAGGAGGAGAGCCAGGACCGGCAACTGAAAATCGTCCTGCTGGGGGATGGCACCTCCGGGAAGGTCAGTCCTTGAGCGGGCCCGCCGTCCCAGGCCTGCAGGAACCGCGGCGCGGCCCCGGGCAACCCCCAGCCTCCTCCCCGCTGCCCGGCGTCGCCTCATTACCCCGAGCCCGGGGCCTCCAGGTCCGGGCCCTCCTGGTCATGGCGTGGGGTCGGACACGAAGTGGGCTCTTGGTGGAGGCCGACGAGAGCTGTCCAGCTCCTCCTTAAGAAAACAAAAACAAAAACCAACTTCCCAATTCCCTGCCTGGATTGCGAACTCCTTCAAGACTCGGGCTGGCGTCGCCTCCCTCGGAAGCTTTCCAGCTTCTCGCCTGTCAGCACTGGCAGGGATCTACCTGCCAAGGCATTTGACCTCCTTTTATTTGTAGCTCAGGACACACCTTGCTCCCTTACCCCCCCCCCCCCCCCCCCCCCCCCC
>NW_007726224.1:0-57257 GCF_000696425.1 Galeopterus variegatus | reverse complement strand
CCCCCCCCCCCCCCCCCCCCCCCCCCCCCCCCCGTTTACCGTTTCTGATGCCTCCACTGCAGAGTGAGGTCCCCAGAGCTTGGCTCTCGAGTCCGAGTCCCCGGATGAGTATTGGGGCTCCGTCACTTACTGGTGAGGTCATCGGAGGGCAAAGTGCTAACCCGTTTGTGCTACATATTTTATCGGGTGAATACATGTGTTGTCTGTCACATGGGTATTGATAGATGTCACGGCCAGGGGTGAAATGTAAAAATACACATTAAATGTGAAAATACACATAGAGATTTTGTGACACTGTGTGCACTCAATAAACGTTAGTTGCTACTTTAGTGTGATACCTGTTCATCTCTGCTTCCAGCACAGCACGTGTTAGTACAAGCATTCATTCAACAAGTGTTTATTGAGCTCCTGTTATGGGCGGGATGCTGAGGGAGAGCTGGCAGCATGGCAGAGGGCATGCCCACTGCCTTAAAATCTAGCCCTCGGTGAGGGTCGGTTGAATGAATGAGTGAGTGCATGTGTGAGAATATCCGGTAGCCAGTCAGCCCCTTACCTCCTAGGCGGGGGATCTTATCACAAGGTTGTGGAACTTCTGGAATAGAATAAACACCGGCCGGTACTTGCTCTAGGGAGATGGTCCATAGCATCTTAAAGCTGTCTGTGAATCGGTTCCTTCTCCCCTTTTACCCTCAAGTAAAAGGAAGAACTACCGCCCGTGCTGCACTTGTCCTTTCTGTCAAAGACGTTAACACTCTCCTTGGGAGTATTGCTAAAGTTTGTCTCCTTTCTACTCCTCTCCCTTTTCCCAGCCAGTCTTTAGAAACGTAGGCTCTTATTGCTGCCCGTTTCCCATTTTCGGCTTCACATTTCCGTGTAACTGGTGTAGTTTGGACTCTGGTTTCTGTGGTGACGACTTGTCTTTGCGTCCTCCTTGGCAATTGGCACTGAACAGCTGTTCCTGCCTTTGGCTCTGAAATTTGAGTTTGTAAGCCCTCTGGGAAAGAGGTCATTCATATGCAAAATTTGGAGTATTCTGTTAATTTCTTTCTTGGATACTTTGTTATTGATTTTTATTGCTGAGGAAAACAACTCAATATGCTCTGACAACTCAATATGCTCTTCCCCAAAATGTCTAAAGGTTGATTACCTTTAAACATTTTGGGGAAGAAAAAAACTTGGGGTCACTTTTTAAAAAATGAAGTATTGTATGAACTTTTGTGCACAAACTTTTTGAATGAATGAATTGTTATAAATAAATAAATCAGCATTGTTTCTAACATCTTTATTCAATAAAATTTTTAAGGTGGATTTTTATAGTTTTCTCATTATTTAGATTTTCTTTGGAAGGCTGCCTATTTCCCCCCCCCCCCCTAAATCTTATTGCATTCAGTTCATAATCAAGCTTATTTCCCATCTAAAATGATAACAACAACATATAACACTTATACGTTTGTAAAAATACTTAAAAATTGTCCGTTATCCTACATGCTATCATAATTCTTTGAACTTCTGTTCATTTTTCTTCCAGTATTTATCCGTTGTACATGTATTACTCAGTTGAAATTTGTTTATAATTTTGTATCTAGGCTTTTTAGTTAGCCCATCATGCATGTTTTCCCGTGTTGCTAATTTAGTGTGGATAATTATGGTTTTCATCTCTTTAAAATTCTGTCTAATGTACGACAAAGCATAATTTTTATACTTCTGTATTGTTGAATTAGGACTATCATTCTGCTTCAAAGAGTAACCGTGGTATTTTATATGGTGCACTTAGTCTTCGTCATCTTGACTAAATAATCTATTTTAAAACCATAGCAGCTTTTTTCCCCCCAGAAATTTCCTAACAAAAGCATCTGAAACCTAACCTTTTATTATTATGTCAAGCATTTTTTTCCCCTCCATACTCTATTCAGCTTTTAAATTATTGGCAGCTATCAGCATTCCCATTTTTCCCTTTACTGTCCTTTTCTTTTATGAACTCAGCCTTTCTTTCGTACTTATTTGTACTCTGATGTAATTCTTGGCTATTTTTTCTAGCATTAGTTTTTCCTGTTCGTTCTACTGTGGGCATTTTTATAGACATTGACAGAAGCAATAGATTATTGAGATGATTACTAGCAGTTTCTCCAAAAGAAACTTAGCTCCTCCCTCTAGTAACACGTGTTTCTATTTCTTTCCTGTTATGATTCATACTTTTGATTTTATTACCTGTTTTTTAAAGATTTTTTTTTAGGCAGAATATTCTTTTCTTGGTATCTTTTTAGTGCTAGTAAATGTAGTATGGTTAAAAAATGTTAGTAGACGTTTTTCAAACAAAAAAATAAAAAGAATCAGGTAAAAGTGTTTCAGGTGTGGCAGCTGGTTGTTTACTTCATAATTGTTTAAGAAGAGTATTTATGCAGAGACTTGAGAAATTACTGAATGTGAAAGGTGGCATGAAGGCTATCTAGATAAATGAAGAGGAAGTGCCGCCCCCCCCCCATTAAGTTGATTCTCTGTTCAACTTTTACAGCAAGATGATAGGAGATGATATTATTAGTACCCTTTTAATATTCTATGCGTTCCCAATGACGTATACTTTATACAGTTTATACTCTATTCCAGTTAAAAATCCTAGCTTTATGTTTGCTTCAAAAGTTTGAGAGCAGGACTTTGAACATCTAGAAGTCCTGTTTCTAAGAAAAGTCTCTTAGAATTTTTCTAAATATTCATTAATGTAAAATATTGAACTTTGAGAATCTTTAATGAAAGTGATACTTCTAATGACATTATGCTGATGTTACATGTGCCTTGAGTTTCACATCCATACATTAAGCATTTTGAAATACTTGTTAATAGTATAAGTGGTGCATGCTTACCTTTTTTATTCTGATCTCTCAGTTTTGAGATTGCTACAAACTTCAGGGATGTAACAAATGTAGTGAGTTGATTTGTAAATGTCTAGCAGAACATCTTTCATATGGTAGTGTTCAATAAATACTTGACCAAATATCTTAGAAATTTATTACAAATGCTAAGTATTTAAATATTTAAGAATTTGGAGTTAGGGCATGCAAATTGCTGTTTGTGTGAAAAGTATGGTTCCTGTGTAAAAGGAATTTTAGGACATCTTATTAAAAGAAATTGAAGTTTGGCCAAGTTTTCTTTTGCACTGCTGTACTTATGTCATAACTAACTATAATAAGCTATCTTGGAAATTTTATCTTAGTTTTCATTATTTTCGGAATTGACATCTAATTTTAACTGTTTAAAATAAAATTTTTTTCCCTAACTGGGAGTTTGTCTTGAAGACCATGAAAGCAAAGCTGCCTTTCTCTCCTTTTGGGGGAAGTTTACAAGTAAGAAGAGTGCATTTAAAATGTTTAAGAAGTCTTTGAGTTATTGAGTTATTTCAGTTAGCAGAATGTTTAATTATTCTTTTGTTTTGATAAGAAATGGTACTCTAAAAGAAAGCTCCAGAGTTTTTGAATAAAACTGAGTTTTTATTTAAAAAAAGTAGATGTATAATCTGTTCTGGTATAATATCTTGTGACTATTTATATTTTTCAATGGAAAATATTTATTTTGCATGCTTTATATTAATCTTAAAAATACCAACTTCTTTATTTAAAAGATGCATATTATCAGAGTCATTCTATTGAATCACTTGCATTTAACATCTTTAATATGAAGAAAAATTAGATACTGAAGGTATTTTTCATGTGGGAAAAAAGAAAAGAAATTTTATAAGCAGGTTTTCCCCTCCTTAATTTGTGCTTCTTATTATTAGCTGAGGGCAAAGCTACCCTAAGAATATTTAACATCAATATGTATAATCAATTATATTTCAAATAAAAAAGAGTATTTAACCTCAGGGTTGAAACGTAGAGGTTTCTGGAATCTTTATGAACTGTTATGAAAGATACAGATATTTAATCATGTCTTATTTTTTTCTATTGATAATTCTCAAATTCTAATTTCCAGCAAGGAGAAGGAGCTCAGCAATCAGGGGATTTAAAGAGATCTAAGTGATTAGTCTGTTGTCCCCACTGATAGCTGGCTAGTGAAATTTACCTGGTGGTGTTAAGTCCCTCCTCTCCTTGTAACTGATTAGAACTGCTTAATGCCTGTTGGATTAATTGGAGTATAAATGTTAAGATTACTTAAGTTTTAGTAGTGGTCTTATGTTTATATTTCTTAAGCAAATTAATTTTGATATTCTGTGCATCAATTTTTTAGACCTCCTTAGCTACGTGTTTTGCTCAAGAAACTTTTGGGAAACAGTACAAACAAACTATAGGACTGGATTTCTTTTTGAGAAGGATAACATTGCCAGGTAAGAGACTACAAAGTCTTAACATAGAAGATTGTATAAATCTTACAATTAGAGGCATAAGACAAATATATGTAAAATTAATTTTGGGACTGCTTTTGTATGAAAATATATGTAATCAGTAAGTTTATCTTAGGAAGGTTAACTTTCATCAGCATCTACCATGAAGGCATATTGTCCATGGGTGTCAGAAAAAGTTTATACACGTTCTTACATACTCACTGTTTTTGGCCACTGTACATTTTTCAAGGATAAACAATAGTTGCTTATAAAATTCTAAAAAACTTTTAAAATATTAAATGCTATACATTTGTCAACAGATATTGTATTAAGTAAATGTGAAAAGATTGGGAAGGATTATTTTTTAAAATATTATTTTGATTAACCTAAGCTTCACTTTGTTTGGAATTTGGAAAAGAAGTATAATGTAGCTATGGAACTTCTGTGCTCTAATATGTGAATGCTGTTTTATGCAAGGCAGCATGAAATTGCTGGCATTTAATAGACCACTAAAATTTAGGGTCCCTAGGCACTCATAAAAATACAGTTTGAGCATTCAAGATGTTTCAGTTCACCATGCAAAGAAACTATTTAGATGCCAGTTGCAGCACATTTTGTGGGAAATACAGGGAAATAATAACAAAAAAAGAGTGGTTTATGTTTTAAGTTAGTTTCTGAACAATTAGGGCTTTAAAATGCTCTTTCTGTTCAATTTCAATGGTTAAATTAATACGTTTCAAATATTTTATTAAAAGTAGTTTATCTTGATTGACTTTATAAACCGTCCATCGCTCTCCTCTATGTGTGGAAACACATTTGAATAAAATAGTTGCAAGTGTAATGTCAGATTCATATACTGGAACGTGAGTGATATAGTGAGAAAGGGTTTAATAAATTCCAATATTATTGAAATATGTTAACCTCTCAAACACCCCATCTATCAGACAACTCTCTATGAAAATTTTAGAGCAGCTAATGAAAACTTGGTAATTGGGAGTATTCTTCGTGTTTCATTAGTAATATACTTTGTTATATTTTGTAATTGTTTATATTTGACTACCAATGAAAAGTAGGAGATACAGTGTGAGAAAAAAAAAGAATCCCAATTTTTTATTACTAAGTTTTTGTTCAGCAAGAGATTTAATGAGACACATGTGTTTTTGTTTGATTTATTTTATTTTGATGTATTCAGTACTGAAAATCTCATTTTTATTTTTCTCACCCTTATGGATAATCAGTGCTACATTCAAAATATTTACAGCAGTCAGTAGCAGAATACATGCACAAATCACATAATATACATGCTGAAAACTTATTTTTGCAATGCTTTTTTCAAAGATGCCAGTTGCTGTACACAGAGAACCTCAATATAGTATTTAACTATTAGGTATTTTGTTTTGGTGCTTAATTAGCAAAAGCATCAGCTTTTTGTCTCATTTTTTAAAAAAATCTTTTTGATTTTTTTAGTTGAAAACCTTAAATAAAAGAGCAAGCATTCAAATATTAAAAACGAAGACTTTTTAGACATTCTATATATGTGATATATGGGATGATTTCTGACCTGTTGCACAGTAAAATTTTGATTACTTTGTGAAAAATGTTTGGTATTCTTGAAATCCAAATTTTGAGAATTATATTTCAAGAATAATATGCAGTATAATATTTTAGACTTAAAAAGTATTTTTGCTAAAACATGACATTAGGACATGTATACTCTTAATGAATGTATATTTTAATTTTCCTGATTAAGATTTTATTTTCATGGGCAGAGTTCCAGAAAAAAAAATTTCTATATTTTTTTAAAGGCAGTTGGTTTTCTACTTCTTAATGGACTCAACATTATGGTAAAAATTTCAGTAAGAAAAAATTGTTTTAATATGTTTTGATTTTGTATGTTTAGTAGATATATTAAGAAATGAGGTGAATAAATTACAGGGTTCATCGTATGTCCTTTATATACTATAAACCTAATTTTAATTTATTGTGTCAAGTATAGCATGATTAATATTTGTATCATTTGCTAAATAAAACATTACAGACAGCATTTTTGAATTTATAGTAAAGCCGCATAGTAGGTGGTTCTAATATTTATTAGTAGTCTAGTAAGTCTTCTGACCAGGCAGATTGTTAGGGGTGTAAACCTCCTGTCCATCTATGCACATTCTCTTCATGCAAGTTTTCAAGGTCATTACTTTGCAAATACTCATCCATTTTAGTATGTTTCATGATCTGGTATGCTGTATAGTCTGGATGCAACCACTGTGCAGATTTTACTGCTTAAAACAGTGTATCTGTTAGTCAGAGATTCTGCTGATAGAGCTTCTTAAGAGCCTTAGTCAAAATACTTTCAGGAAGCTTGTGGGTACAGTCCAGTAAACAGCGTTCTACTGTGAAAAGGATTTCTAAGTCTTTAGTACAAGAAGTGGGCAGACTTGTGTTTTTAGTTCCATCTTGACCATGCAGCACTTTAAGTAAGGTTAACCAAGGCACCAAGTGTACTTTCATAAGGTCACTGTTGAATCCTCTTGGTGGCTTTGATTCATACCAAAGGCAACTTACCTGTATTTTGTCACCTCATTTATTTTGTTTTTTCCCTACATACATGTAATTTCTTAGGAGGAGGAATTTTGTAGCGTTTTGCATTTGGGATTAGATTGCCAATAATTTTCTTAATGTTCTTTATATATTAGATGGATTCTTGATTTTTAAAAAGAATTTGTAATATTCATTACTTGAATATTATTAGATAGCTTTATAGGTATGTCATCTTGAAAATATACTAAAAGACGTTATATGTTTATGCCTGTAAAAACTAAAATGAATATTGATTTGAATCACAGCTTTATTTGATTTTATTGATCAAAAATCCACATTTTATTTTTAGTTTTATGTATTAATAAGCCGAAAATTCAAATGTGGCAGTTAAAAATGTATTTCTATATATATGAAATAACAATAAAGTTAATATTATTTGTTGAAGCTATAATGATTTTTTGGTTAATTTAAAAAAATCCCGTTTTAGTGGATTATCAGTAATACATTATAATTTTTATTTCTGAGTCATTAGAATCTATTTATTAAAAAAATCAAACAAGCAAACAAACAACAAACAATGTATTTGGAAAGGTATGGATTTAAAAAGTACCCTTCAAAATATTAGCATAAACCTTTTAGATGGGAGACAATTGAGTAGATGATTTAGGGTCTTGAAATTATTGGGTTCAGAATTTGAAAACATGTAATGACGATCATATTCCTGAAGTTATAGTTGAAGTGTTCACAACACCTAAATCTGATAGGATCTGAATATCAGAACTTAAAGAAAGAAAAAGAAAGGAGGAAATCTTTATATTTCTTGATGCGAGGTTTAGTCAGAGGATTATTGGCCATGAAGAAATGGGATTAAATACCTTTTAATAATTATTAAGTGTTGCCTAATGTCTTACTCTATAAAAATTAATATTGTTAAGCACTGTCTTTTGAAGTACACAAATGACTATAAAGAATTTTGCAAGGAAAATGAATAGACTACTGCCTGTTTATCTAGGGGCTTCTGAAACTATTTTATATACCTCTAGTGACGGCTAGCCCTTTCTTACCTGCTCAATTTGAGATGGCATTATAGGAGAATGATTTCAGCTTTGATCTAAAAAAGTTTAGATTTTTAAGAATTTGGGTTTATACAAGTTGTTGGACAAATCTTAGTCTGTGACATTTTGGTTTTCGAGTTCGCAGGGCTTTAAGAACATTTCGGTCATTACTCTGAGTGTTGAAAGTGTATGTCTGTGGGAATGATGACGGGTGATAAACTTCAGTAGCTCTCATTAAGGCTAATGGAAGTTCCTCATGGAAATCCTCTGCACAGTGGCAGGTAGAGCAGACCTAAGTACAAATAATGGAAAGATTGTAATACCAGCCTATCAAAATTTTGAGTTAAGGGTAAAACTTTGCTGGTTAATCCTGTGTCGTTTCTTTTCACTTGTGTAGTTAAATGGTGTGACTAATGTTCTCTAATTTTATTGTTATATTGGTATAAAAATCCATGTTTTTATATTCCTTTATTGTTTTTGAAATGAGATCTTTTTTTTCAGTTTAAAAGTTTTTACTTTTACTTTTTGTGATTTGCAGATCATTCAGAAGGTACTAATTGGCACTTTGGACAAAACTACATAGTTTTATGAGGAGAAATAGTTTGAAATGTTAAACTAAAAAGCATATCAGACATGGTCATTGACTTGTAGCTCAATCATTACTTGCATCGATAAAAGAGAATAGCTTATTGTGAATTAAATACTTTGCAAAATTCACAAAAGAATTTTAAAGATTGCCTTTTAGTGGTTTAGAATGCTTTTATAATGCTTCTATGGGGAAGAAGAATAGTTATGCTATTTCATTAAGGCTTTGGAGCACATAATTTGTTGCAATGGAAATACTTTGAACAGGTATGAATGCATACTATTTAGTGATATACTGATTATGTATCCTACATTAGTTCTGAACAGGGCTATCAAATGAGTTTATATTTTATGAGTTAAATTTGAAAATGTAATTTTTTGATTATGTTTATTACTATTATACGAGCATATAGTAGGTAACATTCAAATCAAAAAGTTTCATTTATTCGTGTTGAAATTATAGGTACATTTTTGTAGTCAGTTATTATTCTGTGAGTTTTAGAACCCATAGAGTTTAGAACCTATAGCAAAATTCATATGTGCAATTGTGTGGATTAGTATATAAAACTTTGTTACTTTTAAAGTATATATTTTACTTCATGCACATGTGCTTTATTATACTATTCTCTGAAACAATTGTTTTTTTTTAAGGCTTACATTTATAAACCAAATCTTACTTTACTTTCTTTTGTCGTGAAGGAAATTGTAAATGTGGTTACATGGAAATGAAGTAAAAGGATAAACCTGGATTCCCTACTATAATTTCTGACAACATTATTTTTGTAATTCCAAATGTCTGACCACAGGAGCCTGCAAAATAAAAAACAACTTGGGTTCAGAGTTTATCATTGTGACCCAGGGTTCTGTGAAAGTATATTCAGTTGTTACATTGTTACTTAATTTTTTGTATTCTTATGTTTATATATTTTTTATATTCTAGGAAACTTGAATGTTACTCTTCAGGTTTGGGATATAGGAGGGCAGACAATAGGAGGCAAGATGTTGGATAAATATATCTATGGAGCACAGGTATGACATGGATTATATGATTATTCCAATATTGAAAATACTCCCCTTTCAAACACACACATACACCCACACACACTTACACATGTACATATCCATTCTTTCTAACTTGAGTCTTATCTGATATGTAGGGAGACTAATTTTACATTTGTGCTCATTCTTTGGGTTCATTCTCTCCAGATTATGTTTGGAATGATTTGGGTGAGTGAGCTGGTGACAGTAATTGGTAAGAACTAGAAAACTCTTAACTTTTGTATGCTACTTACGAGATCTTCAAAAAGTTCATGGAAAGATTTTTATTATCTTTCAATTCTGTTTTTCCATGAATTTTTTGAAATACCCTTATGTGTTATTAGGTATTATTGTCAGCAGTTGAATAAATGCAGTGAAAAATGATATTTACTAGCTGATTTGGTTAGTGACTACTTTCATATGAACTGGATGAAAAATATAGAAGAGGAAAATTTAATTTAAAGTTTCAAGGACAAAAAGCATATCTATATATCTATATTTTTGTGCTATGAATTGGTCTACTAAATATTTATAGATTTTTGTATTTAATAGATATATTGATATTTTGTATCAGATATCTAACTATGAATACTTATATGTATGAAGCAATAGAATAATGTAATATGATAATATATTTTCAGAAGAAAGTCTATGTATAGCAAGAAAAATCAGAGTCTGGCTGGTTAGCTCAGTTGGTTAGAGCTTGGTGTTACACCACCAAGGTTGAGGATTTGGATCACCATACCAACCAACTGCAAAAAAAAAAAAAAAGAAAAAAGAAAAAGCACTTGAATAGTTACATAAAAATGCTTTGGCAACATCAGTTTATATAGACAGAATTTACAAGTATTTAGATAAAATTATTATACAAGTAGAAAATATGCATGATAGTAATACATGTAAAAAAGTTAATTTCTCTCTGAACATGTTCAGTGAAGAATAATTGTCTTTTTAATGCTTTGGCAGATTGCTTTTGATTTAATGACAGAGACTTTAGAAATACAGTAATTCCATTGAATGTAATCATCTGATGAAGTAGCATATATGGTATACAGCTAAATATGAAGTACCTGGTGCTTACTGAGCTCTACGTAACACTCGATGTGCAGTTTTTATTTTTTTTTTTTATTTTTGCCTTTTTTCCTACTTTTAATTAGTGTGTATCTTCTACATCATCACGAGACATTGCAAGGATAATACACAAAATATTTATTTAGTTCTTTATTGGAGTTTGGTGTTTTAAGTGGGAGAAGCATAACTTGGTTGTGTAGAACTATGTTGCTTTTAAGAAATGAATCTGTTGGGCAGAGATAGAGAATGTTAAACACTCCACTACACAAAGGTTTGTTCTTAATCAATACCATTGCCTTAATTTTGGATGAAAAATAGATTCTGATTTATTTATTTGTTTGCTTGTTTTGGGTTTTTTTTTGGCAGCTGGCTGACATGGGATCTGAACTCTTAACCTTTGTGTTACAAGGTGGTGCTCTGGTGCTCAATTGGTTAATTGGGCTAACCGGACAGCCCCAGATTCTGATTTTTTTTGTAAAATATTCAGAGAAAGATAAATGATGCTAATCTGGTTCTGAGCCATGTATAAAGGTCGTAGAGTTTTTTTATGTTACTGACATATAGATTTGGATCTTAAAACTCTTTCTTGTTTGTCTTTTCTTCTGCGTTGTTCTTAGTCTCCTGCAAAACCTTTCTGCTCATGCTTAACATATTCATCTGTGATCATATAACTTTGATATTTAATGCTTGTTCATTTTTCTCTTAAAAGGTGCATTTCAGATGGTTGTGTCTGGCTTTTTTGTTTAATTTTTTCTGTTTTAAAGTGATTAGGTTTAAAGTGGAAACTAAGCTGAAGAAAATTTGCTGGACAGAGATTTGTGGGAAGCCATAGTCCTTATTTCTTTCCTCTTGGCTCCATAAAATCTATTTTCAAGGCCACATATAGGATTTTTTGAAAAGAGAAAATTAGATTGGTCTAACTTCTAATGATATTTGACTGTAGGATTCAAATAGAATAGCTTTTAATGATTTATAGGTATAGCTAGATTTAGTGGAGGACAGGAAAACTATACATCACAGGGTAAATAATCATATAAAATTCAATTAATACATTTTTCTTCACTTAAAAATTAGGGATATAATATTAAGCTCATGAGTTGGATTCTGTTAATTTGATCTTATTTCAAATCAATTAAGATTTTATCACTTAATTTATTTAAATTATTTAAAATTTATTACTATTATAATAAAATTACTATTGATATGAAAGTCACATAATATGAAATTAACCATTCTAAAGTGTATAATCAGTGGCATTTTGTACATTCAAAGTATTGTGTAACCATCCCTTAAATCAGTTTTTGACAGTGTATATTTTATGTTGTTAGATAGCTGCTTACAAACAGCAGTCATTAATGGGAAGATTTATAGAAATTTCAAAAATTTCCATCATTTCTGAGAGTAATTGAGTTTAGTAAGATGTTTGTGTTCTTTTCTAATGTGCTTCATTTCTTGAGAGAAAGTGAATGTTAATACTCTTTCTCAGAACTTGTCATTATAAGGCTTCTATCTTGAAGGTACCTTTTTTCCTCTTTTGCTGATGCTTTATATTTTATACATTTTACAGTTTCTATGACTGTTTTAAGCATATGCCCTGTTTTATTAAACAACAGTGTGGTACAGTATTTCTGAGAAATTCATGAACATTTTTATCTAATTACCTTAGGAAACTGAGCATTCTCAGATGATGAAATAAATTGATGATAATGTAATAAGTTTTTTCTGCTTTTCAGAGATTCTAAATTAAATGCTATATAAAATACATAAAGTACATTTACCAGTAGTCTATTTTGTTAAAATGTATATAAATTTTATATCCAGGCCAGAGAGCTCTGACTCATTATTTACTAGCATAATATGGACAAAATGTTACTTTTCAAAAACAATGCTTCCAAAAACATTCTAATAGCATTTTAATATATTTAGTAACATTATATGATATAAACATATCATTATTCTTTGAGGTAGATCTGTATTACTTCTAGAGTTGTAGATGCTTTTATTTCCCAACTCATGAAGATTGTTGATTTTGGTACACATGCCAGGACAGAAATCTTTCACAAATAGTGTTTTACAAACTGTTATGAGGACATCAGTTTAGTGTATTATTTAGGATTTTGTTTTAGGTTCTCTAATTTCTGTATTGTGTGTAGAAAGAATTATCTTATACATGTCTATGTTATGAAAGTAGCAAATCTGATTTTTTTAAAGCATTTCTTAACATCTAGGAAGAAGCTTATTTGTATGCAGGGAGTTAATTTAGATACAAATAAAACTAATTATTTTACTCTCTTCACTTTTCCCCCCAGGAACATTAAACTTTAGTAACAGTCTATTGCTCAAAACCAAATTGAATTGACACCCAAAAAATAATCAGTGAGGTATTTTGACAAGAATAATTTCTAAGAATTGAAATATGTCCCAGTTAAATTCCTACATTTTAAATTAACTTAAAAATTTTTCGGAGTTTTCAGAAAGATGTTATAGGCTATTTTTCATAGTGGTTAGGAGCAAATACACAGTGCATAGTGTTTAGTGCCCTGTAACCTGTGGCTAACAGAGGCTAATAACAAACCTCAGAGAAGGACTGGATGTTTCATTTTTGTAGCTCTTTCCATCCTGGAATCTAAGTGGTTTGCAAACACTGCCCCACTGAGCATAAACTCAATGAAATGTAGTCATTTGTGAGGTAGAACACAACTACTATTGTGTGCCAGTGCCCCGTACAGATGAGCCTGCCTGGTAACCACCAACAGAAGGGTGCCTGTATGACAATTGGGGAGAGAACACATCTCAAAACTACTCCCTGAGACCCTCTGCTGTCTTTTACATTGAATTTTTTAGTTGGATATTTGCCAATTTATAATTGATTATATATATAGACCTCTTTTGCATGAATGTTTCTTACAGGTTGTACATATACAGCAGGGTGTAGATGTTGTATGGCTATTGTATAATCTCCATGATTTAATTTATTTCTATAAATAATTAAAAACTTAAGTAGATTATTTGTCTTGTAGATAAGCAAGAAAAAAATTACCTTTATTTGAGAGAACTTTTTAGTTTTGAGAAGGTTAAATCGTGTATGTACTGTGTTTAGCACCTATTAACTTGTACATGTTTCCATCAGTGCTTGTTCTTTTAAAACTCTATCAATTATTACTTTGAAAATGTTATCCATTTGATTTACTGACTTACTATGCTTAGTAGATATGGTGATAAGAGAAATAGATGAAAACAAGGTACTACATAAAGAAACCTTATATAATTACTAAATGTCTTGATGTTTACAAGGATAGGGGTTGATAGTATCTTCTCGAAACTGAAGGACAACAGAAGGGGAAAAGTGTAGTTAAGAAATAAAAAAATGGAAGAAATTATAGTTGAAAAATTTGAAGATATAGAAGGACTTATCAAACTTGAAATCTGATTTCCAAAAGTTGTGTAAAAAGTTTTGGAAAGAAGAGGAGCAGTTGGAAGGTAAATTGGGAAGAAGCACCACAGGGTGGTATGGGGATGAAGACCATAGGAGAAAGATAAATGGCAGATAGAGGAGTGATAACAACAAATATTTAGGACGTGAGGTATGGTGATGGGTTTAGAAGGCCATGAGATTGCCATGAAAATTAGATCCAGGAGTCTTCAAGTAGATGATTCTTAGACTGCAGTTGAGGCCAAAATGTGTTGTTTCTGAGGGAGTTGTACTTTTTGTGGCTGGGAAGATTTTGATAGTTTTATGGAAGAAGTCAGAAGAGTTCTAGATTGATATGATGAAAGACTCAGAGATTTGAGGGTGTTCCTATTATAGGCTCCCTAAGAGGTGAGCGAGTACTTAGAGGTCTGGTTTTTTTGCACTAATGGTGGTGGTTAGAGGCCCTGGGAGTAAATAGTTTTGGTAATGTGTGTCTTTCAAAGAATCAGTCCATTTCATCTATATTAAAATATGTGGCCATAGAGTTGTTCATATTATTATGCTTTTAATGTCTTCGAGATTAGTAGTGCTGACCCTTCCTTCACTTCTGATATTGGTAATTGTGTGTCTTTTTCTGTTTTCTTTGGTTAGTCTGGTTAGAGGTTTCTAAATTTTTTGATCTTTTTAAGGAAACAACTTTTGGTTTTGTTGATTTTGTCTATAGTTTTTCTCTTTTCAGTTTTGTTGATTTCTGCTCTAAATTTTATCATTATTTTCTTCTGCTTGCTTTATGCTGAAATTGCTCTTTTTCTCTAGTTTCCTACAGTGGAAGCTTAGATTATTGATCTTCTTTTCTAATATATGAACATAATGCTAAACATTTTTCTGTAAGCACTGCTTTTGCTGAATCCCACAAGTTTTGATAAGTCGTATTTTTATTAGCTCAAAATATTTCAAAATTTCTTTTGACCCTGCTTTGATCCATGTTATTCAGAAGTATGTTGTTGTTCTCCAAATATTTTGAGTTGTTCAGGCTATCTTTCTGTTATCGATTTCTGGTTTAATTATATTGCAGTTTGAGAACATGCTTTGTATGATTTCTATTCTTATAAATTTGTTAAGGTATGTTTTATGGCCCAGAATGTAGTCTGTCTTGGTGATTCATGAAAGCTTGAGAAGAGTGTGTATTCTGATGTTACTGGATGGAGTGTTCTATAAACGACAATTAGATGAAGTTGATCGTTAGTTTTGTTCAGGTAAACTGTATCCTTACTGATTTTCTGTTTGCTTTATGTGTCAATTGATGAAAACAGGGAATTGAAGTCTCTCAACTGTATTAGTGGATCTGTTGATTTGGAACTCCTTACAATTCTATTAATTTTAGCCTCATATATTTTGATGCTATTGGTAGGTGCATAAACACTGAGGCTTGTTATGTCTTCTTGGAGAACTGACCTCTTTATCATTATGCCAGTCTTTATACTTGGTAATTTTGCTTATTATGAAGTCTGATTTGTCTGAAATTCATATGGCTACTCCAGCTTTGTTTTTATTAATGTTTTCATGGTATATTTGTAGCCCTTTACTTTTAATCTGTGTGTGAGTTTCCTGTAGGCAATGTATATTTTAGTTTCATTTTTTCATCCACTCTGACAATCTTTGTCTTTCAATTGGTGTATTTAGATCATTCACATTTAAAGTGATTATTGATACATTTGGGTTAACATCTGTCATTCTTATTTTCTATGCACTTGTTTTTTCCCCCCTTACTTTTTCTGCCTTCTCTGGCTTTATCTGAGCATTTTATCTCCTCTCTTATGTCAATTATACTTAAAAAATTTTTTTTTAGTGATTTCTGTATAGTTTGCAATATGCATTTTTAACTAATCTAAGTCTACCTTCAAATAACATTATATTGTTTCATGTGTAGTGCAGGTACCTCATAAAAGAATATTCTCAATTCACCTTCTGTTCCTTCCGGCAAAGCTGTTATTCATCTCAATTATCCCTGTTCTATAATTAGCCAATATATTGTTACTATTTTTACTTTACACAGTTACATTTTAGATTAACAATAAGAAAAATAAATGATTATAATTTATTCCTTCTCGAATACTCTTTTTTTCTTTCTTTCCTTCCTTCCTTCGTTTCTTCCTTCGTTCCTTCTTTCTTTCATATTCTGTATGATTCCATTTTTTTTATTTTTAAATTTATAGTGAATTGACAATTTATAATTGTATGTATTTATGGGGTACAAAGTGATATTATGAATTATGACTACAATGTGGAGTAATTAATTCAAATAGTTAACATATTCATCACTCCAAATACTTATCATTTTTTGTGTGTTGAGAACATCTGAAATTTACACTTTTAATAATGTTGAAATGTACAGTACAATATTGTTAACCATATTCACCATCCTGGGCAATAGATCTAAAAAAAAGAAAACTGTACTCCTCCTGTCTAACTGACATTTTGTACTCTTTGACCATCATCTTGCTGGTCCCCCAACCCCCAGCTGGTGTAATCACCACTCTGCTCTCTGCTTCTATGAGTTCAATTGTTTCAGATTTCACATGTAAGTGAGAAGATATGTATTTGTTTTTCTGTACCTGGCTTATTTCACTTAGCATAACATTTTCTAATTCTATGCATGTTGTTGCAAATGACAGAATTTACTTCTTTTTTGAGGCTGAATAGTATTCCATTTGTATATATACCACATTGTCTTTCTTTCTTTCTCTGTTGGTGAACACTTAGGTTGATTCCATAACTTGGCTATTGTGAGTAGTGCTGCAGTGAACATGGGATTGCAGACATCTCTTTGACAAACTGATTTCAAATCTTTTGGGTAAATACCCAGGAGTGAGTTTAATGGATCATATGGTAATTCAATTTTTAGTTTTTTTGAGGAGGCTCCATACAGTTTTTCATAATTTCTGTACTAATTTACATTCTCACCAACAATGTACAGTGGTTCACTTTTGTTCATATCCTTCCTGGCCAACATTTGTTATCTTTTGTCTTTGATACTAACCATTCTGACAAGTGCGAGGATTTCTCATTACGGTTTTAATTTGCATTTCTTGGATGATTAATAATGTTGAGCATTTTTTCATTTATCTGTTGGCCATTTATGTGTCTTCTGAGAAATGTCTCTTCAGGTCCCTTGCCCATTTTTTAATTGGGTTTTTTCTTTTTTTGCTGTTGGGCTGTTTGAGCTTCTTGTATATTTTGGATATTGGTCCCCTTATTGGATATATTTTTTCCCAATCTATAGGTTGTCTCTGCACACTGTTAATTGTTTTTTTTTCCCCCTGTGTAGAAGCTTTTTATTTATTTATTTAATTTTTATTGAAACATGATTGATTATATATATCTGTGGGGTACAGCATTGAGTAACAATTCCTGTGTGCAATATATGTTGCTCAAATCAAGATAATTAAGGTATTCAGCATTACACAATGTAATCTTTCTTTGTGGCCCTTTATCAGTTTCTCACTAACCCCTCATGGTCTCCCAATTTCCCACCTCTGGTAACTTCAGTTCTGTTTTCTCCTTTTGGAAGTTCAATGTATTATTGTGTATCTTCCTTTTCTTTCTTTTTTAAAAATTTATTTGTTTATTTTTTGGGCTCCCATTTATGAGTGAGGACATGTGGTATTTCTCTTTCTGTGCCTCTTATTTCACTTAACATAATTCTCTCTAAAGTTCATCCATGTTGCTGCTAATGGCAGGATTTCGTGGGGTTTTTTTTGTGGCAGAATAGTATTCCATTGAGTATATGTACCACATTTTCTTTATCCAAGCATCCGTCTATGGACATTTAGGTTGGTTCCAACTCTTGGCTATTGTAAATGGAGCTGTGATAAACATTGAAGTGCAGGTATCCCTTCGATATGATGATTTCCAGTCCTTTGGGTATACACTCAGCAGTGAGATTGCTGGATCATATGGCAGTTCTACCTGTAGTTTGAGGATCCTCCGTAAGTTTTCCATAATGGCTACACTAATTTACAATCCCACCAACAGTGTAGGAGGGTTCCCCTTTTTCTGCCTCCTTGTCAGCATTTGTTATTCTCTGTCATTTTCATTATAGCCACTCTAACAGGGTTGAGATGTTATTTCAGAGTGGTTTTGATTTGCATTTCCCTGATGCTTACTGATGTTCAGCAGTTTTTCATGTGTCTATTGACCATTGGTATATCTTCCTTTGAGAAATGCCTATTCAGCTCCATTGTCCATTTTTTAGTTGGGTTACATGTATTTTTGTTGTTGAGTTCCTTGTATATTCTGGATAGTAATCACTTGTCAGATACATAGTTTGCAAATATTTTCTCCCATGCTGTAGGGTGTCTTTTTGCTCTGAGAATTGTTTCTTTTGCTGTGCAGAAGCTTTTTAATTTGATAGAATCCCATTTGTTTATTTTTTGTTTTGTTGCCTGTGCTTTTGGGGTCTTATTCATAAAGTCTTTGCCCAGTCCTACTTCCTGAACTGTTTCCCCTTTTTTTTTTTTTTTAGGAATTTTATAGTTTCAGGTCTTATATTTAAGTCTTTAATCCATTTTGAGTTGATTTTGGTGGATGTTGAGTGATATGTGTGTAGGTTCATTCTTCTACATGCGGATGCTCAGTTATCCCAACACCATTTGTTGAAGAGGCAGTCTTTTCACTGATGTGTGTTATTGCTGACTTTGTCAAAGTTCAGTAGGCTGTAAGTATGTGGGTTGAATTCTGGGTTGTCTAATCTGTTCCATTGGTATGAGTGTCTGTTTTTATGCCAGTGCCATGTTGTTTTGGTTACTATAGCTTTGTATTATAATTTGAAGTCAGGTGGTATTACATCACTGGCTTTATTTATTTATTTTTTTGCTCAGGATTGCTTTGGGTATTCGGGGCCATTCCATATTACTGCTAGGATTATTTTTTCTATTTCTGTGAAGAATGTCTTTGCTATTTTGATGGGGATTGCATTGAGTCTGTAGGTCACTTTGGGTAGGATGGACAATTTTACAGTGTTAATTCTTCCAATCCAAGAATGTGGAATGTCTTTCCATCTTTTTGTGTCCTCTTTAATTTCTTTCAACAGTGTTTTGTAGTTCTTGTTGTACAGATTTTTTACTTACTTGATTAAGTTTATTCCTTGGTATTTTATTTTTTGGTGACTATTGTCAATGGACTTGCTTTCTGGGTTTCTTTTTCTGCTAGTTCATTATTGTAGTATAAAAAGACTACTGATTTTTGCACGTTGATTTTGTATCCTTCAACTTTACTGAAATTGTTTATCAGTTCTAAGAGTTTTTGGTAGAGTCTAGGTTTTTCTATATATGGGATCACATCATCTGTAGACAGGGACAGTTTGACTTCATTTTTTCCAGTCTTTATTTCTTTCTGTTGCCTGATTGCTCTGGCTAGTACTTCCAATACTTTGTTAAATAGGAGTGGTGGGAGTGGGCATCCTTGTCTTGTTCCTGTTCTTAAAGGAAAAGTTTTCAGCTTTTTCCCATTCAGGATGATATTGGTGGTGGATTTGTTGTATATGGCTTCTATTTTGTTGAGATATTTTCCTCTGTAACTAATTTTTGGAAAGTCCTTATAATGAAGGGATGTTGAATTTTGTCAAATGCTTTTTCTGTATCTATTGATATAATCATATGGTTCTTGTCCTTGATTGTGTTGATGTGATATATCACATTTATTGATTTGTGTATGTTGAACCATCATTGCATCCCTGGGATGGATCCCACTTCATCATGGTGTATAATTTGTTTGATGTGTTACTGTATTCTGATTGCTGATATTTTGTTAAGGATTTTTGCATCTATGTTCAACAAAGTTATCATCCTGTAGTTTGTTTTTTTGTTGTATCTTTGTCTGATTTTGTTATCATGGGGATGCTGGCCTCATAGAATGAATTTGGGAGAATGGCCTTTGTTTTAATTTTTTGGAATAGTTTGAAGAGAATTGGTATTAATTCCTCTTTAAAGGTTTCACAGAATTCAGTAGTAAAGCAATCTGGTCCTGGGCTTTTCTTTGTTGGGAGACTGCTGATTACTGCTTCAGTCACATTGCTTGTATTGTTTTGTTTAGTTTTTCTACATCTTTATATTTCAGTCCTGGTAGTTTGCACAGGTCTAGAGATTTATCCATTTCCTCCAGGTTTTCAAATTTGTTGGCATATAGTCATTTATGGTAATCTCTTTGTACATAAGAGGGACATGAGTTGTGGGGGGCCAGGGGTGGAATGATAGAGTTTGGATATATTGTCCCTTCAAAGTTCATGTAGAAATTTGATCCCCAATCAGTGGCTGTATTGGGAGCAGTTTGGGTTATGGGGGCAGATCCCTTATGAATAGATTAACACCCTGGGTGGGATTGTGAGTGAGTTCTCACTGTTAGTTCGGGTGAGAGCTGGTTGTTTAAAGGACCTTGGCATCTCCCCTCTCCCTCTCTCGCTCTCTTTTGCCATGTGATTTGTTTGTACTTGCCTGCTACCCTGCTGCTTTCTGCCACGAGTAGAAGCAGCCTGAAGCCCGTGCCTGATGTAACTGTCCCAGAATCATAAACCAAATACACTTCTTTTCTGTGTAAATTACCCAGTCTCAGGTATTTTGTTATAGCAACACAAAAATGTACTAGTGCAGTCTCTAATGATTCTTTGTATTTCTGTGGTATCAGGTGTAATGTCTCCTTTTTCATTTTTGATTTTTGTTATTTGGGTTGTCTCTCTTCATTTTTTAGTTAGCCTAGCTCATGGTTTGTCTATTTTATTTACCTTCTCAAAACAATGTTTTGTTTCATTGAGTTTTTCTGTCTGTTTGTCTGTTTTTTTAGGTCTTACTTGGGTCTCTATTTCACGAAGTTCTATATTATTTCTTTTTGTCTACTGATTTGGAGTTTAGATTGTTCTTGTTTTTCTCTTTCTTTGAGGTGTAGCATTAGTATGTTTATTTGAAATCTTTCTATTCTTATGATGTAGTGATGTAAGCATTTATTATAATAAACTTCTCTCTTAGTATTGCTTTTGTTGTATCCCACAGGTTTTAGTATGATCTATCTTTATTTTCATTAGTTTCAAGAAATTTTTTGATTGCCTGTTTAATTTCTTCTTCCGTTCAGGAGAATGTTGTTTTATTTCCATTTATAGTTCCCAGAGTTTCACTTGTTACTGATTTCTAACTTTAATCCTTTGTGGTCTGAAAAGATACTTGAAATGATTTCAGTTTTTTAAAATTTGTTGAGACTTGATTTCTGAGCTAATGTGTGGTCTGTCCTGGAGAATGTTCCATATGCTGTTGAGAAGAATATATATTCTGTAGTTGTTGGATGAAATGTTCTGTAGATATCTGAAAAGTCCAATTGGTCTAACCTGTAGTTTAAACCCTGTGTTTCTATGTTGACTTGTTGCCTAGGTGACCTGTTAAGTGTTGAGAGAGGGATGTTCAAATTGTCAGCTATTATCATATTGGGGTCTATGTCTATCTTTCTGTCTAATGGTCTTTGTTTTATATATGTTGGTGGCTCTGGTGTTGGGTGCATATGTATTTAAGATTGTTATGACTTCTTGCTGGATAGATCCATTTATCATTACACAATGGCCTTCTTTGTCTTTTCATGGTTTTTGGTTTAATGTCTGTTTTATCCAATGTAGGAATAGCTACCCCTGCTTGTTTTTGGTTTTCATTTGCATGGCGTATTAGATTGAATTATGTCCCCCCAAAACTCACTGAAACTTGAATTGTGTCCTGCAGGTTTTATGTATTAGAAACTTGGTCCCCACTGTGACTGTTAAGAGGTTTGAAGTCCTATTACGGTAATTGAAAGGTGGAGCCTTGAAGAGATTATTAAATTGTAGAACCATGCCATAGTGAATGGATTGAAAATGGTGGTCAGGGGCATGGTTCTCAGGGCTTTAAAAGAAGAGAGAAGAGAATCTCTGCTCTCTCTGCTTCCACCATCTTGCATTGTGAGATCCCTGGATACTGTTGCCACCACTAGATGGACTTTGGACTTCCCAGCCTCAGAAACTGTAAGTAATACATTTTATTTTCTTTGTAAATCACCCAGTGTTAGGTATTTTGTTATATGCAACAGAAACAGGCTTATATAGATGGTGTATTTTTTTCCGTCCCTTCTCTTTTAGTCTGTGTGTATCTTTAGAGGTGAGGTGAGTCTCTTGTAGACAGCGTACAGTTGGGGCTAATTTTTATTCCAGTAAGTCAATCTGTGTCTTTTGAGTGTGAAATTTAATACATTTACATATAGTCTTGTTATTGAAAGGTACTGTCTTACTCCTGGCCTTTAATTGCTTTTTATATGGTTGATTTAAATATATTTTGTTCCTTTCTTTTTCTTATTATTGTCTTTGTTGTTGTTTTTTGATGTATGGTTTCTTTCTCTTTCTTGTTTGCACTATCTGTTCCACTAATGGTGTTTGTGTTTTTTCATTTATTCATGGTGGTGGTTATTGTTGTTTGGATTCCAGATGTAGGACTCCCTTAAGGATTTCTTGTAGAGCTGGTTGTGTGGTGATGAACTCCCACAGGTTTTTTTTGGTCTGGAAAATACATTTTTTCCCCTTTCTTTCTGAATGATAGCCTTGGTGGGTATAGAATTCTTGGCTGACAGATTTTTTCTTTTAGTACATTGAATATATCATCCCATGTCTTCTTGTCTGTAGGGTTTCTGCTGAGAAGTCTGCTGTTAGTTTTATGGTGATTCCCTTATAGGTGACTTGATACTTTTCTCTTGCTCTTTTTAGGATTCTCTCTTTGTCTTTGACTTTTGACAGTTTGACTACAGTGTGTCTTGGACAGGACCTTGTTGGATTGAAGCTGTTAATCTGTTTGGAGATCTTTGAGCTCTGGAATCTGGAAGTCTGTATCTCTAGTAATACTGGGAAGTTTTCTGCCTTTATTTCATTGAATATGTTCTCATTGCCTTTTCCTTCCTCCTTCCCTTTTGGAACACCCATGATTTGGATGTGTGTGTGTGTTTGTGGTTAAGGTTGTCTGCTACCTCTCAGATTTTCTTAATTTTTTTTTTAATTCTCTTTTCTTTTTATTTGTCTGCTTAGGTTATTAAAAAAAAGAAAAACTGCCTTGGAGAGCAGAAATTCTTTCTTCTGTTTCCTCTGGCCTGCTGCTTGTGCTCTCAGTTGTAGTTTTTATTTTGTTGTATGAGTCTTTCAGTTCCAGGAGTTCTGCTACATCCTTTTTTATAGTTTTATCTCTTTGTAAATTTTCCCCTTCATGTCCTGGATTGTTTTGCTCATTTCATTGTATTGTCTGGGACTTCTTGTTTCTCACTGAGTTTCAGTAAGATTGTTACTCAGAATTCCCTTTCATACATTTTAAGATTTTCATGTTGTTTAGGGTCTGGTATTTGAGGATTATAGTTTCCTTTGGTAGTGTCATATTTTCTTTTCTGGTATTTCTAGTATCCCTGTGTTGATGTCTAGTCATCTGGTGAAGCAGTTTCTTTTTCTTTTATTCCGGGGTTCCCTTTGAAAAGAGAGACTCTCTCCTGTAGAAATGTTATATATTGCCCATTGGGTGGGGTGTTTTAGTTTTGATTCTGCGTAAACTCCATAGTTTAAGTAGTTCTGGGTAGACTCATTTGTTCCCATTAGAGTCTTTAGTTCTGGGCAGACTCAGTAGTTCCAAGGGGGGCTGGCAGGTAAGTCTGTTTCTGGGGCATGTGGACAGCTGTGGCACCTGAGGCTGCATGGGCAGCTGGGACCATGAGGGTGCCTGGGACTGTGTGGTGGCTGGATGTCTGGGGCCGTGTGGGTGGTTGGGGTGGCAGGGACTGTGTGTGCAGCTGGATGACTATATCCATGCAGGTGGGCTGGACCCTTGCAGGCAGGTAGAGCCATGCAGGCAACTGGGTAGTTGGGGCCACGTGAGTGGCTAGACGTTTGGGCCCACCTGGGTGCATGGGGCTGCACTGGTGGCCTTGTGGGTGGAGCTGTGTTGACAGCTGGATGGCTGGGCCAGTGTGGGTGGGTGGGGCCATGTGAGCAACTGGGCAGTTGGGGTCACATGTGCAGTTAGATGGCTGGGCCTACATAGGTGGGAGGGGTACATGTGTGGCTGGGGCAGTGTGGGCCATGGGAGTGGCTAAATGGCTGGACCGATGCAGGCTGTTGGAGCTGCATGGGCAGTTGGGTAGTTGGGGCCACAAGATGGCAGTTGGTGGCTAGATGGCTGGGCCCAGGTGGGCAGGTCGGTGGGTCTGTGTGGGTGGTCTGGGCTGCGTGGTAGGATGAGTTGCACAGGAAGGACTCCTATGTGGGGAGTGGGGCCACGACTTTGGGATTAGACAATGGCACAGGCTACTGCAGCAGTAGTGGGGGCAGTTGAGGCAGGAGCATGCTGAGGTTTACTGCTGGGATGTGCTCATGTCCATGCTGAGGTTTACTGGTGGGATGTGCTCATGTCCAAGTAGATTCTTTCTGTTGCAAGGGGGAATTCCTTCTGGATGACCCTGGTCTTGCAAGCCATGGCATCAGCTGAAGCTGCATGCCTCTTTCTCTTCTATACCACCCTGCTTGGTTTTCATGCTCTATAGGGTTCTCACCAGGCTCCTGATGCCCTCACACGCTCTCCCCCAAATGCACGTTCTCCCAGAAGCTTTTTAGTTTGATCTAATCCCATTTTTTCTTTTTGCTTTTGTCCCTGTGCTTTTGAGGTCAAATTCAAAAAATCATTGCCCAGACCAATGTTGTGTACTTTTCCTTATGTTTTCTTCTAGTAGTTTTACAGTTTCTGGTTTTACGTTTATATCTTTAATTTATTTTGAGTTGTTTTTTTTTTTTTTTTTTTAAAGATGACCTGTAAGGTGATCTTAACCCTTGACTTGGTGTTGTCAGCACCACGCTCAACCAGCGAGCCAACTGGCCATCCCTATATGGGATCCGAACCCGGGGCCTCGGTGTCACCAGCACCGAACTCTCCCGAGTGAGCCATGGGCCAGCCCTTGAGTTGATTTTTGTATATGGTGTGAGATGAAGGTCCAGTTTTATTCATCATGTCAATATCTAGTTTTCGCAGTACCATTTATTGAAGAGTGTATCCTTTTCCTATTGTTTATTCTTGGCACCTTGACTGTACATGCATGGTTCATCTCTGGGTTTTCCATTCTGTTTCATTGGTCCGTGTGTGTGTGTGTGTGCGCGCGCGCGTGTGTTTCAAGTACCATGCTGTTTTAATTACTATAGCTTTCTGTTATAGTTTGAAATCAGGTAGTAGGATGCTTCCAGTTTTGTTCCTTTTGCTTATGATTGCCTTGGTTATTTTTTTCTTTCTTTATTTTTGGTACTTATTTTTTCTGATGTGAAACTTAGTTTCTGACCCATATTATTTTCCTTCTCCTTGATGGACCTCTTTTGATATTTCTTGCAGAGCAGTTTGCTAGCAATGAATTGCCTCAGTTTTTATTTTTCTGAGAAAGTCTTTATTTCTCCTTCTCTTCTGAAAGATAGTTTTACTGGATATAGAATTCTAGATTGGTTGGTTTCTTTCTCTCGACACTTTAAATATTTCACTTCATTGTCTTATTTGTGTGATTTCTGATGTGAAATTTTAATAATTTTTATCCTTTTTTTAAATATAGATAAGGCATTTTTTCCCCTCCTAGCTTCTTTCAAGATTTTCTCTGTCTTTAGTGCACTTTAAATATATGGTATGCCTAGGTATAGAATTTTGTTGGTATTTATCATATTTGGTGTTCTCTGAGATTCTTCTGAGATTCTTGGATATGGGCTTTGGTGTGTATAGTTAATTTTGACCATTTCTTGGCCAGTATTACTTCAAATATTTGTTTAGCTCAATTCTCTTTTCTTCTGGTATTCCAATTATGCGTATGATGCACCACTTGGAATTGTTTAACTGTTCTTTGATGGTCTGTTTATTATTATTATTATTGTTTTATTATTATTTTTCATTTAAGTTTTGTAAGTTTCTATTTAACCATCTTCAAGCTCAAGGATTCTTTCCTAGGCTGTATCCAGTCTACCAATGTGTCCAACAATGGCATTCTTAATTTCTGCTACATTATTTTTGATATCTAGCATTTTCTTTTTATTCCTTAGAGTTTCAGTCTCTCTGCTTACATTATCCACCTGTTCTTGCATATTGTCTACCTTTTGTATTAGAATCCTTAACATACTGGTTAAAGTTATTTTAAATTCCTTTTCTGGTAATTGCAAAATCTGTGTTATATCTTCATCTGGTTCTGATGCTTGCATTTTCTCTTCAAACTGTCTTTTGGAATACTTGTCCTTTTTTACTGAAAGTTGGACATAATGTATTCCGTAATAAGGATTCAGGTAAATTGCCTTTAGTATGAGGTTTTATGTTGATTTGGCCAAGGTTGTGGTGCATTTAATGTTTGTTGTAGCTGTAGGTACCAGAGGCATCAAATTTCTCTAGTGTTCTTGTTTTTCCTCACCTTCATTTTTGTATATTTAAAAAAAAAAAAAGCAAAATAAAAAACCTTAGTTGAAGTGTGTGTCTGGCTGCTTTTAGCTGAAATCCACTGCTGTTGCACTGGAGCCTGCTGATGTGTTGGGAAAGTATGGGGGAGGGAAGCATTCTGTATTCTTAAAATATAGTATCAGTCTTTTAGTGGGTCAATATTGCTGGGCTGTGACCTTCACAAGTGTTTCTTAGCTCTTCCCACTTACGTGAGAAAGAATGGCTAGAAGGGGCTGGAGTTGGAAACTTCTCCTTCCCATGCGATATATGACTGTGATTAAGCCTTTCTCTTGGAAAGTATGCCTTTTTTATGGATAACACTCTGGGCATATTTCACAATGATTACTTTCTCCCTCCTCATGCCAGAATCATGAGGGGATCTTTCTTGGCTTTTCAACATGAGGATCTGGTAGAGTTCTTGGAGGTAAAATCCATGGAAGTGTGGAGGTGTCCCTAAGACTGGGCCCCTGGGAGTTTCCCACTGTCAAGTTAAACTACACAGTCATCTTCCAGCAGTTTGCCAGAATTACCATTTAGGTGTTCCTATCATTTGCTGCCTCTAGTGGCTTCTGCTTTGTGTATGCAGATATGGGCTGTGACTCTCTAGTTGTCTGTCTCTCCAGATATCAGGGTGACAAGTTGCCCTACAATTTCAGTTCTCTGATGAGTCCAAGAAAAGTCACTGAGACTTCCAAGTTCCTTACACGTTGGAGCCGAAATCACAGATCCTTTTGTATCTTAATATTTTTGATTTTCTAATTTTTCCTTCTCAGATTTTCACCACTGATGAAAGGTCAAAACTGGTACTAATTATGATGGTAAGGGCAAAGATGAAATAATAGTTTTTACATTAAGTGATATTGAGAATACGAACTGAGAGATGTTTTGGGTTGGTGGATTGCTAGATTGGTGAATAGGAGTTTATCCTTCTATCTTTTTTTACGAGTCCTGAAAGGTTCATAGGAATCATTGACTGGAAAATATTGGGACACATTGATTTACATTAGGGATTGGCAGACTTTTATTATACTGAGCTAGATAGTAAATATTTTAGGCTTTGCATGCCATATTATCTTTGTTTCAACTACTCATCTCTGCAGTTGTAGCACAAAAACAACCATTGATAATTTTTAAACAAATGAGTGCGACTATGTTTCAGTAAAAGTTTATCTACAAATATAGACCAGGGCTAAATTTTACCAGTGGGCCAGAGTTTACCAACCTCTGGTTTAGATCAATGGATTTTAATTTTTGTTGCATATCGGTGATCTAGTACTGATTATCAGTAGATGATGGCCATGTTTATTTGTAAGTATTTTATCATATTCAGATATTGTCACATTTTGGGGATGAAGATTTTCCTGTTTTAACAGAGGGTTCCAAAAATCTTAAGGCATCATAGTTCTAGGCTCTATTTATGAGTGTAAAACCAATCTCAAAAGAAGCCATGAGAATGCAATTCTTGTTCACTCAGAATAATAATAGCAACTGAAAAATCCCCTGCAATTGTGTAGTATGTTACTTTAAAAATAAGTCTACTTTTATTATTTCACTTTATCATGTAGGCATTTCAGGTATTTTAAAAGTGAGATTATAGAAGCGTTGTCCAAGATCAGTAGATGGTGGGTCCAGAACTGGAATCCAACAGCAACCTGACTTCCAGGGGAGAGCTCTTTTCAACAAACAATATATAAGTATCACTCATGGCAACTGGAGGTTGGCTCAGTCGATTGAAGATTAGCCTTCTTCAGAGGTCAGTTCTGGGGCTTTATTCTTAGTAAGGAAAGTGAGATTATGCTCATTATTTCAGATAATTCTTGTGTTGGGTGTTATTTCAAAGCACCTTGGAAGACAAACAGAAATAGATGTCTTGGTTACCAAAATCGATCAGACAAGTGATTTTGCATAAAAATTATAGAATATTTAAACTGAAAGGAATCTTAGAGACTAACTCAAAGATCTCAATTTAAAGACAAGAAAACCAAGACCCAGAGAAGCTAGGTGACTCAGGGCCCAGGGTGGTTAAATAAAAGATCATAGTATTGGAGGCCATAACAGCAGTAAGCTAGAGCTGGCTTGTTCTAGCTTCAGAGAGTCAATTGTTAAATTTTCAGCAATTTTTGTGAGTCAGATGTTGAATACATTCATGAATAAAAATTATATGTAGGGTTCTATATGCTCAAAATGCATCACTTCCTAATTATTTTACTATATATTTCTGTTGTCTATGCTCTAGAGGTTATTTACATCGAGTATATCTGTATAGTGGAAATGCTATGTAATGGTGTCTTACCCAACTCTGTGTTCAGTTTGATAACTTCAAAATGGCCACAGGGGAGTATTTATACCACAGAAATTGGCAAACATTACAAATAATACTCCCACCTCCACCCCTGATGTGTTCTGAACCCTAAGCCAGTTAATTGATATTTACTAGCATATTACTGGCCATGCCTACTGTGTCATGTACTTGTCTATGTGTCTGGTTTTGCTTCAAGACGGTGAGCTCCTTGTGGTTTAGAGCTTATATCCCTAGCATCCAGCACAGTGCTTATAGTTGGCAGACAAATGTTTTTAGTCATTTAGTCCTTGATTAAAATCCTGGCTTCATCACTTACCTATCTATTTGCGTGACCTTGGTTATTTTGACTTCTGTTTAACAGTAAAATAGGAATAATAATACCAACCTTTCATAATTGTTGTGAGGATTAATGAAAAGATCTAGATAAGTGTCTGGTACATAGTAGGTGCAAAAAAAATAGTTGACATTTATTACTATAACCTAAGAAGTACACATAATGATAACAGGGTCCAGACTTATACTGTATGTAGAGCTTTGTGTTAATTGTTTGATAACAAACTGGATGAGAATCAAGAAAGCGGTACTGTTATTTTTTTGTGTGTATATACTTCTCCTCCTTCCCCCACAAAATAATGGGATAAATTAAAAGGAATATGATATATAAGAGGCAGGAAGTAATCCCTCTGTTATATTTGGCTTTGCTCAGACTCTTATTACAGTATCACAACCAATTTCACATTGCTCATTTTAAAGAGGATGTCAAAAAACTATATGTGGGGTGCCCTGGGAAGAATCAACAACTTTGATTAAAGGGATAGAAAATAGGCCCTTTGAGGCAAGTTTAAGGAACTGAGTTTGTTTACCCTGGAAAGGAGACAGTAAAGGGGTTACTTAACTATCTTCAAGTGTGAGAAGGATTATTATAAGGAGGACACTCTCAAGATGTTCTCCAAATGCACACAGGACCGAAAGAGGAAATCAACATTTTATTTAAAGAAAATTGTGTTAGACACTGAAATTGACTATCAAGGGATGTCATGGAATCTGCAGTTTTGAAAAAAAAAAATTTAAAAAGTGGCAGCAGATGGTTATTTATTGAAAGGTTTAAATATTTGACCTCCTGAAAGTGAGAGGCAGGATTGTAGACCTTGCAGCCTTTTCCACTTCTGTGATGTGATTTTCTTATATTTACTGTAACTTACCAAGTATATCCCAGATATCTTATTGGGAAACCACTTACAATTTTGATAAAATTATACTTTAGCTTGCTTTGTATCTTAATTGCTGAATTTATCTTGTATGTAAACATTTAGTATTATCTGTCTGCTAGTAACTAATTTAAGTTGAAATCAGTTTGTATATAAAACACTCCACATTTGTATTTCTACACTCTACATGACATACTTGAAGCATTACTCAAGATGATTTTTTTAAATTAATATATCTTTTTTAAGTAGTGCATTACAAATATTCTGTAACTCTTTTGTGACAGGGAATCCTCTTGGTATATGACATTACAAATTATCAAAGTTTTGAGAATTTAGAAGATTGGTATACTATGGTGAAGAAAGTGAGCGAGGAGTCAGAAACTGAGCCACTGGTTGCCTTGGTGGGCAATAAAAGTAAGTTATTCCTGCTTATTATGTATAGTAGAGTTTAATAGTTGCTGTGGACTGAATGCTTGTGTTTCTCCTCAATTCATATGTTGAAGCCCTAATCTCCAAAGGCATGGTATTTGGAGATGAACTTTTTTTCTGCTGTTTGAGTATAGAGCAACAAGGTGGCTGTCTGAATATCAGGAAGAATACCCTCACCAAACACCGAATCTGCTGGCATCTTGATCTTAGACTTCCCAGTCTCCAGAACTGTGAGGAATGATGTTTGTTGTTTAGGCCACCAGTCCATGGCATTTTGTTATAGCAGCCCTAACTGAGAATTTACTAAGACATTTACCTATTCTGTAGTTTTTATTCCTGGAAAAAAGATTTGAGATTTTGAAGCAGATTTTCTGGAGCAAGCAAATTGAGTAGAAAATTCCTAAGGGTGTGTATAATATTTTAAATAACTGTCTTGATGCTTGGTCTATCATAACCACTCTGCTACTTTGGCCAATTCCTGTGAAGATAAGTTAATTTCTGATACTGTATGTTTTGGCTTCTTGTGATCCAAAGAAGCAGCATGGACTATGAAGAACAGCAGCACAGCTGCAGATTTTATGATATTTCATTGCAGATTCAACTGTTTCCCAGAGGTTTTGAGTGATACATTTCATTAAATGACACCCTATTCTAGGGAAGGAAGCAGTGCCTACATGGAATTTTATGTGTATTGTTCCTGACTCCCATCTGTTATAAACTTCCTTTTCCAAATTTTTGGGGTTTGTTCTGAAATATAGATAGTTTTTTTTTTTTTTTTTTGAGAAAAAGTGTATTATATTAGAAGGAGGAATAGTCTTTGGTAAAAATTATGGATTAGTACTTTTCGAGATCTGTCTCTTGGGTTATGATATGTAGTATATAAAAATCATAAAACGGAACTCAGTTCATGACTGTTTTTTGGTTCATCCTCCTGGAATGCAGTAACCTGGAAAAGGAGACATTAATAAGGGGTTTCAAATATATGAAACATTATGATATGAAGTGATCTTCTCCAATTAATTTGAGGTCAGAAAAGGAGAAAATGAATTCCATTTTTATCATGGAGGATTTAGGTCAAGACCTGTTTCTTGACTACGAGGGCTGTTAAATCAATACTTATGTATATACTACCAAGAGAATTATCTTCTCCACAGGTCTTTAAAAAATAGTAAATTATTTCTCTGTAATTGTTTAGGTAAAAGTGTTTCCTGAAGGACCAAACCAAGATTTTTGCATTATATAGTTTTACACACTGAGATGAGTATTTAATAAATCCAAGCCTTAATTTAAAATCATTACAAAACGGTTGTGAATGTCTTTTTTTTTGAAGAGTTAAAAACACAAACATTATCATACTCTCTAGAAAACAGTATTACATATCATACAATGTCAGAGTTTGGATAGAAATTGTAGAGTTTTTTTAAGGTTTAGTTAAATTTTGCTTATCTGTTTTGTAAATAATTCATTTCTTTCTTTCTTTCTTTCTTTCTTTTTTTTTTTTTGTGACCGGTAAGGGAATTGCAACCCTTGGCATGGTGTGGTCACCACGCTCAGCCAGTGAGTGCACTGGCCATCCCTATATAGGATCCGAACCCACGGCCTCGGCGCTATCAGTGCCACACTCTCCCCAGTGAGCCACAGGGCCAGCCCAATAATTCATTTCAATTGAGTGAATCTGATGCTTTTTAGTTCATTGAAAATCTCCCTGTACAAATCATAAGTTTTGATGAGCTTAAGTTCTATTTCTTGATGCAGCTTTTCATTTTAGGAGATCATTTCTTAGTTGTCGTGTTACCAAAGCATTGGCTTATATTATGATTAGATTTGTGCTTTATTGGAGGTTTCCTATCACCTTATGGGGACTTAAAGAGTAGAGGAGGGAGGGGGGGTTAGATTTGTTTTTGTCTTTCAGGGTATAATCTAACTACCATCTGAGGTAATGGTGTAGTGGTATATAATTATGAATATTATATTACGTGTTTATGCTGTCCTATGAGGAATCCCCCATTGGTCACTGTCAAAGATAGAATGTCAGACTAGATGGGCTATTGGACTGGGCTGGTATTGCCATGCCCAGGTTTTAAAAACAATTATTTATAAAAGTTATTTGATTTTATGCCAAAAATTAATACAGTGTTATGTTTGAGATTTAGTATCATAAAAGTCAAAAGTTTTTTTACTTTTGGTTTAGCTATGACCCCTTCTTGTGTGTGTTTGCAATACTCTCTTTCAGAATGAGATCATATAACAGAGTATGCAGAGACATAGAATGTTATATATGTAAAATGAAGAGGTTATAGATGAATATTTTTCTGGATATTATTTGCTGCACAATCTGTCACTGGCTTAGTTTCACATGATCATGTAATGAAAGATCCTTCTATAATTAGCCTATTAGGACTTTAACTCTGTCTCCTGAATATTTTATGATTTCTGTTTCCAAATTGATGTTATGTTAGTATAGTAGTACATACTCATTTTCTTTTGGGGAGATATAATTTTCTGAAAAAGCAATAAAGTTAACAAAGACTTTACACACTGGTTAAAGGTAAAGCAAGAGTAACATGATGTAAAGACATCTGAAACAGGATTATTATGCTCATTATCTAGTCATCTTCTGCCTAAATCTGCTATTTTTTACATCATTGTGTCCTATTCTTTGCAATTTAAATAGAAAGCATACTTTGAAAAGAAATATGTGTAGGCTGTGAAAACATTGGCAGCTGTAGCCAGCTTTTAGCCTAAGTTAGTAGGAGAGAGACAGAGGGTAATATACATTTCCTTATAAAGAGTGTGTGGGTATATGTGAGAGAGAATTGATTCCATACTAAGAGCTTATAATTAGTAAGTTTTAAGATCATTTACTTTTTATTTAAATATAGTAAACTCATAAATTTTGGCTGAAAATAGAGGATAGTCTGATATAAAGATGAATTATGGGTTTATTCTTATAAAAAATGTTTTATTTTTAACTATTAAAAGTAACTACAGTAGGTTAATGAAATGGCCAGTAGAGGGAGGGACTTGCTTTAATGAGATGGATAAGTTGATTGGTAATTAGTACATTAATTATTTCAATATACAATGCTTAAAATTATAGAATAATTAAAGCAAATTAATTTTATTCTACATTTTATTCAGAAAGGCTGTCAGATACTAGTTAGTGTTATTTCTTTGTACTACTTAAGATATTAAATGAAGTACTGAGTAGTTGTTAAGATCATAGGACTTTGGATTTAGGTAGACTTTGCTTAAAAGCCCTGTTTCTTCACTTAACAGCAGCATGACATCAGATAAGTTACTTTACATCTTTAAGTCTCAATTTCCCTCATGTGAAAATGAGGGTAATAGTTTCTGCCTGTACAGCTGGTTTAAAGATTAAATGAGATATTGCATGAAAAGCACTAAGCATGTGGTCTTATGTATAGTAGGTGCTCAATAACTATTAGTTATTATTATTAACCATGATAGTGTTTTAAAAGTGCTGTGTATGGGTAGCTTCAATTTGAATGATCACAATTTACAAATTAGTAGAGCTGAAATAGATGTTTTTTGAAGCTGGCCTGGAGAAAATGGTTCTTAGAGAATTTTCTTGTCACCAACTTATTCCTTGTTTTTTTTCCAGATTGGTAGTTCTCGTATTATGTGTTGAGTGGGACCATTCATTCAACAAACATTTTGGAGTGCCAGCTATGTGTATTAAGCCAACCACTGTTAATTTGCTCAAAGGCCGAGCCAAGGAGAGTCCTTAAGGAGTGATTGGGACCTGCCAACCTAGGTTTTAGTTTTATTCTTTTTCTCTGCAATCTTCAAGTTTTCTGAAAACTTGACTGCCTTTCTTTTGCTCTGTCTGGTTGGTGAGATTACTAAATGCAGTTAATGTCCACATCTTCATGGAAGGACATACTTTTGCTTAGCGTGGTAAAAAATAAATTCCTGGTAGGTAAATTTCAAAATGGGGAAGATGGTAAGTCATTTACTATTCTGTGCATATTACAGATGTTTGCCTGAAATTTAATGATCTCTGTAGCCCCATGTGGAGCAAGATGTCTGAAATGTTAAGTACAGATTCAGTCACATAATCACCCAGAAACAATTATATTGCTATATAAGGCAACTTTTGCATGGCAGAGAGCCAAGTCTACCCATCCTAACTACCTGGTTTATTGGCTTCGAAAGTTTTGCTTTTCCAGCATTGGGGTACTCTCAGTTAATCAGACTCTGCACTGCAGAGCCTAGGGGTTTTTAATTTATGTCCACCTAAAAGCTTATCATGAGTGGACCTAGCCATGGCCTAGCATACCATCATCACCTCTCATGTAAACTACTACAGCACCCTCCGAACTGGTCTTCCAGCTTTTAGCTTTGCTCTTCTATTATCCAGTTCCCAAATGGTAAATCATATTATATCTTCTGCTTAAAACCTTTTGGCACTTTCTCATCACACTTAGAATAAAATCCACACTCCTCGTCCAAGTTCCCTAATCTCTAGGTGATGTGGTTTTTACCTGCCTCTCAGACTTCATCTTCTGCATACTTCCTTGCCCACTCACTATACGTGCAGGCAACATTTATGTTTTTTTCTGTTCTGGAAACATTCCAAGTTCATTTGTACCTTAGAGTTTCTTCTGCTTGAAATGCTTTTCCCTCTAATCTTTGCTTTTGGCTAGCTTCATTTTGTCATTCACATCTCTTAAATGTCATCTCCTTAAAGTTGCCTTCTTTGACCACTCAATGTAAAGGAGCTATCCATTTTCCTTTTCTTTCAGGTCATTATGCTTAAGTTATCTGCAACATCTCATTGCCATCTGATGTTTATTGTCTGTTTTTCCCCACTAAAATCTCAGCCCTATGAAATCTAAGGAACTCATTATTTAGAACAGTTGAATGAATGAATACCAAATGAATGAATAAAAGCCTTTTCATGAAGAATGTTGAAGTTAAAAGTGTTTGTGGTCCAAGATAGTATTCAGAAAAAGTGGTTTTCTTAATGAGGAAAAATGCATACGTAGATATAGGGAATCTATTAGATGGTCTTCAGGGCCAACTGGCTTCCTGATTTTCATCCTGGTGAATAATGTCACAGGGAGTTTTTTAGGAAATACATCATGGTTATATTATGCTAGATCATATTTGAAATAAAATGTCATAGATCTTATGTCATGATTGTAGGCTAAATAAAGATAAAAGATTTAGAAAGTTTGCTTTTTTCCCTAACTTGTTACTTTTACATAATGTTAGAAAACTACAAATTTGACTTTTTATTTACATGGTTTTTATTTTTGTGTTTAATTTTAAAAAATCATTAATCTTCACTGAAGTACAGTTTTAATTTTTCTTTCAGTGTTTCAAGCAAGGGTATAATTGAAATGAAATGAAAATTTAGGAATATTAATGTTTTAGAAGTTTAATTTTAATTCAATCCGTGTTTTATAACCACATGGTATTTTAATTTGTCATTCTGATATTTTTTTCTTTAATCTGTTATGCTTTCTACTATCTGATCCATCAGCTAGTTTCTCCCCTGACTAGCTAACATTCTCAGTTGGATAGATTGTAAACAGAATTAACAGGGGTTGCATAGAAGCTGCCCTCTTCCTGATTTATAGCTTCTTAGTTAGTGGAGGGGTAGTGGTTATCAGTAACTTGTATTGGTGGTAGGAATTATCACGCTCCAGTATAGAGTGGATGGATGAATGATTTCTACTCTTAAAGATATTAACCAGATCCTTCCCCAAATAAAGACTAATAACTCAGATTTTTAAACAATCTTCATGACAGATGAAGGCATAGAGAAGAGTGCATCAACACTAATTAACTATGTTGAGTGTATATTCTTCTTAACAGTGATTGATTGTTCTTGGAGTACTATCTCTGTCCAGGAAGTGATGTTTTACATTGGGAGGTTTAAAGGTTACATTTTTATGTACCCTGTAACTTGGGTTCCCTGAACTCAGTGGAAATGTATTAGTAATACAAGTAAATTTCAAGTTGAAAATTTTACTGATGCTCTCAGTAAAACTATCACAAAGCTTTTAAAAGACTATTCTTTTTTTTTTTTTTCAGTAATAGAGGAGTATAAAAAATGTACGTTCAGTTTGAAAAATTTCATTGGAATTTCCATGAAAGTACTTGCCTATTCTGTAACTCTTTTGAGTCTCCCAAAATTCGTATTTTTATCTGGAGAGTAGAAATGTGAAACTACTAAGTAGGTAGCATTTAATTTGATTCTTAGTTTGAAGGATTCATATTAGCTTTTATGAAATTTATTACCTACAGTATTATACCATAGTGAACAAGTTATTATTACCAATTTGTTTAAAAAAGGTTATAATTTATAAAGCATAAACAAAACTTCTTTTGAGGATTTGAAAAGTTTATTATATTTGTACATTTTAAACTAATGGGTACAAAACTATTCTATCTACTCTGAATCATTGAGTAGTATATGCATGTATTAAAACAACACACTGTACCCCACAGAAATAAGTATAAATAAAACTGAAAAACGAAAACAAAAGTATCCTGCCCCTTTCCTTATTTCTTTTTAACACTTTGCTTCTTTTTTGGTCTAGATAATAGTAATCCCAAAGTATCAAATCCAAGTGTCTTTTTCAGAGGGACCTATTATTTCCATTTTTGTTGCTGCCGTTGCTGCTGCTGCTTCTTTTTAACTTTTTTTTCTCTTCACATGTAAATTTTTCAAGTAGAGCTATGATCATTTACTTACTGGAGGATATTGAGAGCATTTCTATATATTGAGTGAGAAAGTATTTTAATATATACACTTAAAGCTGTATTCTTTTGTGAAACTTTATACTCCTACTATACTTTCAGTACATGTTGGTAGCATTTCAAGTTAAATTTGTTAAGTAGTATCTTCAAGTCAAATGCATAAACTTGCCTAGAGACTAGTGTTGGGACTGATAGTTGTTGGGGAAGAAAATGTCAAATAGCTGTTATTTCATAATATTAGTTGAAAAGTAGTTTTCTTCTAATGGTTGTTGTAGTGATATTATTTTGTTATTTCATAGTTACTTTTTTAGATAGCCTACCTCAAACCATTTTGGCAGTACTGTAATTTACTTAGCCTAAGAAGTATTAGGCTTTTTGGGCTTTTTGTGTGGGGGTGGGTGGTTTTTGGGGAGTTGTGTAAGCATTTCAATCATAACAGTCTGTTTATGTGATTTCTATACATCTTCTCTTTGTTGTGATTGAGGTTTATTAAATGCTAAGGAAAGAATAATCTATCTTATTTTTGTTTCTTTTATGGTGAATCTTTGATTTTAAATTTTGGAAAAAAATTATTAAATATTCAATTAATATTAAATAAAAGGACACAGAGCTAGAAAAACATTTCTTTGTGAAAAGATTTGAAATTTTTATTAAAATAATTTAAGCTCCTTTAATGATGTATTTTAATTTATATTTGCAGTGATTGTGGAACAAAGCCAATATAATTTAAAGGAACACTAAACTGAGGATCAGAAAACTTCAACTTTTTTTCCTGGTGCTGTCATTTTATCTAGCGATGTGACCTTTAGTAATTCACTTAACCACTTAGGGTCATCCTTAGTCTAAATGAGGGGATTGTACTGGGTAATACCTAAGCACCTTCCATTCCTTTATTTATTTATTTATTTGAATTGAAGCATAATTGATTATACATATTTTGGGGGTACAGTGTTGACTATCTTTGTGTAGAATTTGTGATGATCAAGTCAATATTATTAGCGTATTCATTGTTACAATTTGTAATTATTCTTTGTGCCCCTTACCCAATTTCTCCCTAACCCCCCCCTCACTTCCCTTTTACCACCGCTAGTCACCATAGATTTGTTCTCTCCTTCTGAAAGTTCAACATATTATTGTGGTCTTTCTTTTTTTTAACTTTCCCTCCCGCCTTCCCTTCCTGCTGCCTTCCTTCCTTTTTTCCTTCTTTTGTAACACCCACTTATGAGTGAGGACATGTGGTATTCCTCTTTCTGTGTCTGGTTTATTTCACTTAACATAATTTTCTCCAAGCTTATTCATGTTGCTGCAAATGGCAGAATTTTATTCTTTTTTATGGCTGAGGAGTTGTCCATTGTGTATATATGCCACATTTTCTTTATCCAGTCATCTGTTGATGGACATTTAGATTGGTTCCATATGTTGGCTGTTGTAAATAGAGCTGTAATGAACATGGGAGTGCAGGTGTCCCTTGGACATGATGATTTCCATTCCTTTGTATATACCCACAAATGAGATTGCTGGATCATATGGTAGTTCTGTCTGTAATGGTTTGAGAAACCTGTTTTCCACAATGGTTGTACTATTTTATAGTCCCACCAACAGTGTAGAAGAGTTCCCCTTTCTCCACATCCTCACCAATATTTGTTAATCTCAGTCTTTTTAATAATGGCCAGTCTAATGGGGGTGAGATGATATCTCAGTGTGGTTTTCATTTGCATTTCCCTGATGATTAGTGATGCTGAGCATTTTTTCATGTACCTGTTGGCCATTTGTATGTCTTCCTTTGAAAAATGTCTGTTCAGCTCCTTTGTCCATTTTTTAATTGGTTACTTGTTCTTATTTCACTGTGAAGTTGTTTGAGTTCCTTGCATATTTTGGATGTTAATCCCTTGTTGGATGTATAGTTTGCAAATATTTTCTCCCATTCTGTAGGTTGTTTTTTTAAAATTCTGTTGATTGTTTCCTTTGCTGTGCAGAAGCTTTTTAGCTTGTTATAATCCCACTTGTTTTATTTTTTCTTTTATTGCTTGTGCTTTTGTGGTTTTACTCATAAAGTTTTTGCCCAGTCCTATTTCCTAGAGTGTCTCCACTATATTTTCTTTTAGTAGATTTATGGTTTCAGGTCTCATACTTAAGTCTTTAATTCATTTTGAGTTGATTTTAATATATGGCAAGAGGTACAGGTCCAGTTTAATTCTTCTGCATATGGATGTCCAGTTTTCCCAGCACCATGTATTGAAGAGGCAGTTTTTTCCCCTGTGTATGTTCTTGTTACCTTTGTCAGAGGACAGTTGGCTATAAGTATGTATGTTGATTTCTGGGTTTTCTGTTCTGTTCCATTGGTCTAAGTGTCTGTTTTTATGCCAGTACCATGCTGTTTTGGTTAGTATAGATTTGTAGTATAATTTCAAGTCAGATAGTGTTTTACCTCTGGCTTTATTTATTTATTTTTGCTCAGGATTGTTTTGGCTAGTCATGATTTTTTTTTACTCCATATGAATGTTAGGATTGTTTTTTCTATTTCTGTGAAGAATGTCCTTGGTATTTTGATGGGGATTGCATTGACTGTAGATCACTTTGGGTAGTATGGACATTTTTACAATGTTAATTGTTCTGATTTAGGAGCATGGAATGTCTTTCCATCTTTTTGTGTCTTCTTTAATTTCTTTCATTAGTGTTTTGTAGTTGTCATTGTAGAGATCTTTTTCCTCCTTGGTGAAGTCGATTACTAGGTATTTTATTTTTCTGGTGACTATCATAAATGGGCTTGCTTTCTTGATTTCTTTTTCTGCCAGTTCTTTATTGGAGTATAAAAAGACTACTGATTTTTGCATGTTGATTTTGTATCCTGCAACATTACTGAAATTGTTTATCAGCTCTAAGAGTTTTTTTGTAGAATCTTTATATTTTTCTATATGTAGGATCATGTCATCTGCAAGCAGTGACATTTGACTTTGTCTTTTCCAAACTGGATGCCCTTTATTTCTTTCTCTTGCCTGATTTCTCTGGCTAGTATTTCCAATACTTTGTTAAATAGGAGTGGCGAAAGTAGGCATCCTTTTTTTATTCCATTCAGGATGATATGGGCAATTGGTTTGTTATATATAGCTTTCATTGTATTGAGATACTTTCTTTCAATACCTAACTTGCTAAGAGTCTTAATCAGGAAGGTATGTTGAATTTTGTCAAATGCATTTTCTACATCTACTGAGATAATCATATGTTTTTTGTCCTTGATTTTGTTGATGTGGTGTATCACATTTATTGACCTGTGTATGTTGAAACATTATTGCATCCTTGGGATAAGTCTCATATGATCATGATGTGTAATTTTTTTGATATGTTGCTACATTCTGATTGCTAATATTTTGTTGAGGATTTTTGCATCATATTCATCAGAGATATTGATCTCCGTAGTGTTCATTTTTTTGTTGTATCTCTTTCTGGTTTTTGTATCATGATGATGCTGGCCTCATTTGGGAGAATGACCTCTGTTTCAGATTTTTGGAATAGTTTGAAGAGAATTGGTATTAATTCCTCTTTGAAGGTTTGACAGAATTCAGCAATAAAGCCATCCAGTCCTAGGCTTTTCTTTGTTGGTAGACTGCTGATTGCTGCTTCAGTCTCATTGCTGTTATTGGTCTGTTCAGGTTTTTTCTTCTTGGTTCAATCTTGGTAGTCTGTAAGTGACCAAAATTTATTCATTTCCTCTGGATTTTCTTTGTATTTCTGTGGTTTGGTTGTAATGTTTCTTTTTTCATTTCTCATTCTTGTTATTTGGGTCTTCTCTCTCTCTCTCTCTCTCTCCTTTTTTTTTAAACCTACCTAATGGTTTGTCTATTTTGTTCATCTTCTCAAAAAATCTACTTTTCATTTCATTGATCTTTTGTATCATTTTTTGGGTCTCCATTTCATTTAGTTCTGCTGTGATCTTAATTATTTCTTTCCATCTCCTACTTTTAGGATTGAATTTTTCTTTTCTTCTCTTTGTTTGAGGTGTAAAGATTGTTTACTCGAAGTCTTTCTGTTCTTTTGATGTGTTTATTGCAATAAACTTCCCTCTTAGTACTGCTTTTGCAGTATCCCCCACGTTTTGGTAAGATGTGTCTTTGTTTTCTTTAATTTTTTGATTTCCAGTGTAATATTTTCTTGGACCCACAGATCATTCAGGAGCCTGTTTTTTAATTCCATGTATTTGTGTAGACTCCATAGTTTTGCTTGTTATTGTTTCCAGTTTTAATGTGTCTGGTCTGCAAAGATACTTGAAATGGTTTACTTCAGTTTTTTAAAATTTGCTGAGACATGATGGTGACCTAGCATGGTTTTTCCTGGAGAATGTTCCATGTGCTCATAAGAAGAATATATATTCTGTGGTTGTTGGATGCAATGTTCTGTAGATATCTGCCAGGTCCAGTTTTTCTAAGGTGTAGTTTAAATCCTGTATTTCTCTGTTGATTTGTTGCCTAGATGATCTGCCTAATGCTGAGAGAGTGGTGTTCAGGTCCCCCCCTATTGTTGTATTAGGGCTGTCTCTTTCTTTAGGTCTAATAGTGTTTGTTTTATATATTTGGGTGCTCTGGTGTTGGGTGCATACATATTTATGATTGTTACGTCTTCTTGCAGGATAGATTCTTTTATTATTACATAGTGGTCTTCTTTGTCTGTCTTTATGGTTTTTGATTTAAAGTCTATTGTATCCAGTATAAGAATGGCTGCTGCTACTTATTTTTGCTTTCTGTTTGCATGTTATCCTTTCACTTTTAGTCTGTATGTGTCTTTAGAGGTGAGATGAGTTTCTTCAAGATAGCATATAGTTGAGTCTAGCTCTTCTAATCCAATTAGTCAGTCTGTGTCTTTTGAATGAGGTGTTTAATCCATTTACATTTCAGGTTGTTTTTGACAAGTATTGTCTTACTCCTGGCCTTTTATTGCTTTTAATTTTTTTTAGATGTTTTAAGTATCTTTTGTTCCTTTCTTCTCCTTTTATTACATCTTCAATGTTTGTTGGTTTTTTGGAGGTGGTAAGATTAGTTTCTTTCTGTTTCTCATTTGTATTTTTGTTTTATCAGTGGGTTTTGTTTTTTATTATGTATTTATGATAGTGATTATTATTTTTGGATTCCACATGCAGCACTCCCTTGAGAATTTCTTGCAGGGCTGATTGTGTGGTGGTGAACACCTGTAGCTTTTGTTTGTCTGGGAAATACACTATTTCTCCTTCATTTCTAAAGGATAGCCTTGCTAGGTATATTATTCTTGGCTGGCCTTTTTTTTTTTTCCCTCTAGCATTTTGAATATATCATCCCATTTTCTTCTGGCCTGTACAGATTCAATTCAGAAGTCTTTTCTTTCAGTTTGATAGGGGCTCCCTATAGGTAACTTGATGCTTTTCTCTTGCTGCTTTTATAATTTTCTCTTTGTCTTTGGGCTTTGCCAGTTTGATCCTCAGAGAGGATCTTTTTGGATTGTATCTGTTTGGGTATCTTTGAACTTCCTAGATCTGAAGGTTCATGTTTGTCCTTATACTTGGGAAGTTTTCCATTATTATTTCATTGGATACATTTTCCATGTCTTTTCCTTTTTCCTCCCCTTCTGTAATACCCATGATTTGGAAGTTTGTGCACTTAAAGTTGTCTGCTAGCTCTCTTAGATTTTCTTTCTTTATTTTTTTTTTCATTAAATTTTTATTTTGTCAATATATAATGCATATGATTGTTATGGCCCATCACCGACACCTCCCTCCCTCCTCCCTCACTCCCCTCCCCCCCAAGAATGTCCTTTCCGTTTGCTTGTTGTAACAACTTCAAAAAAGTATAGTTGTTATAGCTTCTTCCCCCCCCCCTCGTTTTTTTTTTTTGTGTGTATGTGGGTGAATTAATTTGTTTATTTTTTAGCTCCCACCAATGAGTGAGAACATGTGGTATTTCTTTTTCTCTGCCTGACTCGTTTCACTCAATATTATTCTCTCAAGGTCCATCCATGTTGTTGCAAATGGCAGTATTTCATTCGTTTTTATGGCTGAGTAATATGTAAAATCATGAGAGTGGGTGAACTTTACAAAAGGAGTGATTATAAAAGGAGCCGTCCAAAGATTAAACCTTGGGTTACACCCATGTTTACGAGTTTGGGGAAATGAAGAGAGATCAGCAAAGGAATTGAGATATGGCCTGCAGAGGTAGGAGAAAAATCATGAGAGTGAAGTATTCTGGAAGCCAAATATAAAGGTGTTTTAAGAAGGGACTGATCGACAGATAAAGATGGAGAATGATTATTAGATTAAGCAGTGTAGAGGTAATTGGTGTTGGCCTAGGCAAACAAATTCGTTGGAATGATGTGAGAGATGTAGTGGTTCAAGGAGAATGGAAGGAAGTATGACAGTGAATAGAAGCAACATGAACACTCATGTGTTGCTTAATGATGGGGATACATTCTGAGAAATGCATTATTAGGTAATTCCATCATTGTGCAAGCATCATAGATTGTACTTACACAAACCCAGATGGTATAGCCTACTACACACCTAGGCTACGTGGTATAGCCTATTGCTGCAGCCACACTTGGATATGTTGTCCATCGTTGACTGAAATGTTGTTATGTGTAACATGACTGTATATGTAATGCTGCTGTAAAAGGTAGTCAGTTGATAAACTGGTAGCAGCTGTAGGAAGTATGGTTCAGGACTCCTTTGGTGTTGTTTTTAAAGGATGGAAGATATTACAGTATGTTTTATACTGATGAGAATTATGAGAAAAGGAAATGGTTGGGGGAGAGAGTAGGGAAGAATGCAAACACCTGATTATATAAAACACATGCCTTTTAAAATGTTTCAAACTTGTTCCATTTTTAGATATAGTTTCAAATGTGTCATGTCCATTCCTTACTCTGCAATTTATTGCATTGATTCTGATTAATGGAGATAGTAGGACATGAGGGGTCTGTAAGAATTTTCCCAATTCCTAAATTGTTTATACAGGGACTGAGGTAAATGATCAAATAGAAAGAGACTGGGACAGAATGCTAGATAATTCCTCACCAGTTTTTCATAATTCTTAGCTAATTTTTGCTTTTTAAATCATGTGACTCTTCTGAAAAAGTCACCTTTTTAGAGCAAATCTATCTCGCCACCCACACCCCACGCTTGGGTCATCTACATGATGTGTTGTATAATTCAAGCTTCATGAAGACTGGTGCTCTCTGTCCTGTTTACTAGTGTTACTCTAGTTTCTAGCTGAGTCCCTGGTATGTAGAAAGTGCTCAAATAAATATTCATTACATGAATGATAGAAAATTATTTTTTTACCTCAGTAAAAGATGAAACTACAGACCCTTTAGATGACAGTGTGAGAATAATACTGTTCTTTTTCTACCTTTTGCATAGTTCTGAGCCCAGGTTTTCATCCCCAAAAGGGGTTGAATAATAACAGTCTCTGTTGAAGATCAGTTTACCATAAATTTGTGGATTTATATATGGGCTCTCCATTTTGTTCCATTTGTCTGTGTGCTTGTTTTTATGCTGGTATGCTGTTTTGATCACTATAACTTTGTAGTATATTCTGAAATCAGGCAGTATGATAACTCCAGCTTTGTTGTTTTTGTTCAAGATTGTTTTGGCCATTTGGGGTCTTTTGTGTTTCCATGAGAATTTTAGGATTTTTTTTTCTATATCTGTGAAAAATATCATTGGAATTTTGATAGCGATTGTGTTGAATCTGTAGGTTGCTTTGGATAGTATGGATGTTTTAACAGTATTGATTTTTCTAATCTGTAAGCATGGGGTATCTTTCCATTTATTTGTATCTTTGATTTCTTTCATTAGTGTTTCTTAAACCACAGTTTTCAGTGTACAGGCCTTTCACCTCTTTAAATTTATTCCTTAGTATTTTATTTATTGATTTTTGGCTGCTATTGTAATTGGGATTGTTTTCTTTTCTTTTCTTCCTTTTTTTTTTTTTTTTTTGGATAGTTTTTTAGTGTACAGAAATGTTACCAATTTTTGCATTTTTTTTTTTTGTATCCATTAACTTTATTGAATTTGTGCCCTGGTTCTAACAGTTTTTTGGTAGAATCTTTAGAGTTTTATATATGTAAGATCATGTTACCTGCAATTAGGGACAATTTTACTTCTTGCTTTTCAATTTGGATGCTTTTTATTTCTTTTTCTTGCCTAATTGCTCTGGCTTGGAATTCCAGCATTATATTGAATAGAAGTGGCAAGACTGGGCATCCTTGTATTGTTACTGATCTTAAAGGAAATATTTTCATCTGTTTACCATTGAGTGTGATGTTAGCTGTGGGCTTGCCATCCGTGGCCTTTATTATGTTGAGGTGCATTTTTTTCTATACCTAATTCATTGAGAGTTTTTATCATGAAAGAATATTGAATTTGCTTTTTCTGCATATATTGCGATGATCGTATGACTTTTATCCTTTGCTCTGTTAATGTGGTATATCATATTTATTGATTTGCATATATTGAACCATCCTTGCATCCCTGGGATAAATTCCACTTCAACATGGTGTATGACCTTTTAATATGCTGTTGAATTTGGTTTACTAGTATTTTGAGGATTTTTTCATGTATGTTCATCAGGGTTATTGTCCTCTAATTTTTGTTTCTTATAGTGTCTTTCTTTGCCTGGCTCTGGTATCAGAGTAATGCTGGCCTTGTAAAATGAGTTGGAAGTATTCCCCCCTATTTGACTTTGGGAGGGATTGAAGCTAATTCTTCTTTAAATATTTAGTAGTATTCACCAGTAAAGCTATCAGGTCTTGGGCTTTTCTTTGGGGAGGTTTTTGATTACAGATTCAATCTTCTTACTCATTATTGGTCTGTTCAGATTTTCTATTCTTCATGATTCAGTCTTAGATAGTTGTATGTTTATAGAAATTTATCCATTTCTTCTAGGTCATCCAGTTTATTGTTGTATAACAACAGTTCATAGTAGTCTCTTGTGATCCTTTGCATTTCTGTGACATCAGTTGTAGTGTATCCTCTTTCATTTATAATTTTATTTATTTGATACACAATCAGAGAAATGGCAGTCTCTTCAATAAATAGTGTTATATGTGTTCATTGCTATTGTCTTTCCCATTCTTTCTCAGATCCTCTCTTCTACTTATGGGTAATGGGAGGAGGGCCTGCTAAATACATATATTTTTCCAGTGTCAGGATTTAAAAATAAAATATTTTAAAAATTTTGTAGAGTTTTGAGATACATAAATAATGATTAAAATTTTGTTTATAATCAGTGTTTGGAATCCAAACCTTTATTTAACTTATAGTTTAGCAGTATGTTTTTCTGAAGAGTTGTTTAAATTCAATTTGTGAAAGTGATATAATGTTGATACCTAATCTGAATGGTGAAAGCTGTTGTACTGTTCCCATGAATTTTTATCTCAAGTTTATTTTGCTATGTAGACATGTGCCTAATAAAAAAAAAGATGCTGCGTAAACTAGCATTTGAGTTTGAATGTGCTTCTGTTTTTCGTTGAGGTATAAATGTTATTTCTGGCTGTGTTCTTTATACTTAGCTCTTCTTACAACAAATGGAAAGTCCTTAATTATACCTAAGGGAATAGTTAATCCACAGTGGACATATGGTGGACAAAAGCTGAGTCTAGTAAATGAAATAAAATTATAAATGGTAAACATTTGAATGCCTACAGAGTCTGGCAGCTATAAAAGATAGAGTATTTGAGGTTTAGCAAATTTTGTGTGCAGCATAATTCTTTTTATTGAGCATGTTTGTGTTATAGATGTATGTATATATATTTGATTCAAAGATGTGCTCTCAAGTTATGTATAAAGCATATTTGTCTTTTTTTTACCTTCATTAAGCTTTCTGATGTGACTTTGATGTCAATAATAGAGGCTGATGATATCACATTTTTGGAAAGTTATTGCTCTTTTGATTGGGGGCAGTTAATTAGCATTAACCCAGAACAGCTCTTGGGCTTTGTGGATTTGAGCGTTATATGTGGTTGCACTGCTCCAGCAAAAGGTTAAGTATTAATGGAAAATGGTCACAGCCCTTTTACTTAAAGAAAACATGTTACTTGTAAGTTTTCTTTTGATTTTACTTTTACAGTTACATTGAATGTCTTCATTCATTTAGCCATCCATAAAGCAAATATTGTTGCACATGCAATGGATAATAAGTCTTTTTAGGACTACTTGTGAGGTATGTCACAGATCATTAACTGCAAGTAACCACCTGACTTGAGGGAAGCCTGGAAGCATCATTATAGTGAAATAAGCTTTTATTTAGGTATCACTGCAGCACATTGATTTATAGAAATGTCACCAATTGCTACTGTAAAAATATATCTTATTATCATTCAGGGAATGGTAGAGATTAACTGCCATAGACTGTAAAAGATATATGACAAACAATGGAAAAAATAAGAATAAGTATTATTGTTTTCTGTGTTTTATTTAATAATTACTTTAAAAGAATTATTAGGTGATTAAATTATGCTAAATAAGGTTATTCTTTAAGATACTTTCAACTCTGTATGTAATTCTATGAGTGAATATTTATTAAAGGCATGTTCTGAGTTTTTTCTTATTTGAAATTCTTTAAAATTAAGCAGCTTAGAAGGACGATAGCAAACTTTATGTAACTCTTTAACACAGTCAATGCATTAAGCACAGAGTTCTCTCTGTGAGTACACGGCTGCTGCCTAGGCACATATGTCATGAATCCTGCCTTCAGGAGAATTGAAGTCTTGTTGTGGAAACAAGATGAGCATAATGGTTTTTGTCCATTATGTTTATCTTACTTCCACAACAAGACTTTAGTCCACAAAAGAAAGACAAGATTTAATTTAGTGCTGTTTTGTCATAGGGAGGAAAAATTGTCAGCTAAGGATTAAGAGGAATGTGGAACTTGAACTGGGACTTTGCAAAACTAGTAGGGTTTGGATACATAAATGAAAGGACTGAATTTCAGGCAAAATGCTACATTTTAGACAGAGAGAACTCTAGCTTGAGGAAGTAACCACTTGAGCTAAAGCCCACCTGCAAAATGTTACATTTTAAAATAAGGCCTAGTACGAGAGAACTAGACAAAATCCTGAATCCTTCTTAAGTATTCGATCCATTAAATAGAGTCTATGCCAGGAGTTTACTGTTTCTTCATAGCTTTAATATAGCTATTGCGTTAATTTTGATTTTATTTGGGCTATGTTATTTAAGCTATTTATAGTAAAAATTAGATAATAGCACTTGAGCACATGGTACAATTCCTTTTTTTTTTTTTTTAGTAGTGTTTATATAGATAGCTTGCTAAATTTTTTGTGGCCAATTCTGTGTTGTTAATGATGTCCTCTTTTTTTTTTTTTTTTGTCTTTTTCCGTGTCCGGCAATGGATCGCAACCCTCAGTGTCGCCCCCGTACTGGACCGGGACCGGCAACGGGATCGCAACCCTCGGCGTTGCTCCCGCGCCTCGCTCAGCCAGTGAGCGGGAACCGGTCTGCATGTGGGATCTGAACCCTCGGGGGGAGCGCCTCCGCGCTTCCCAAGCGGCGCACTAGCGCATGCGCCACCGGGCCGGCCCAATGATGTCCTCTTTTATAAAGCATTTGTTATGTGCTAGGCATCATGCTAAGTGATCTCCCTTTGTAAGACTCAGGAAACTGGGTCTCAAGAGAGTAACTTATCTATTGTTAATTAGCTAGTAAGATGGACCTATGATTTTAACCCAGCTCTGTTTTTCTCTGAAGCATGTCCACTTCTTTCCGTTTTGTTACAGGTAGGTCTTGAGCCAATTCAAGGTCGTTCTCTTCATTTGGAATTCAGTGTTGGCTCTTTTGCAACTAAAACAATAATGTGTATACATATACCATAATACAAAAAGATAGTAGAAAGCTAACTTTTGCTTTAGGAATGTAGTATTTACTATTCCTAAAGTCCCACTGAACCCAGAGTAATTTAGCCTGTTTGAAAGGAGATTCAGAACCCTTTTACACATTGATATCTCCAAAGAACTAATTTTAGAATTTCCTGAAATGTGAGTTTCACTTCTGTATTTTGGTGTTTGTTTCCATGCTATTAACATGTTAGAGAATCTAAATAACTGAAGAATATTAGAGCCTGCATTATTTTGATAATGCTGCTATAACAAAGTATTGCAGTCTGGGTGGCTTACCCAGCAGAAATTTATTTCTTTACAGTTCTGGAGACTAGAACTCCAAGATCAAGGTGTCAGCAGGCTTGGTTTCATTCTGAGGCCTCTCTCCTTGGCTCATAGATAGCAGTCTTCTCCCTTTTGTCTTCACATGATCTTTCCTTTATGCATGTCTGTGTCTTAATATCTTCTTTCAATAAGGATAGTAGTCATAGTGGAGTAGGGCCCATCCATATGACCTCATTTTACCTTAATTACCTCTTTAAAATGCCCTGTCTCCAAATATATTCACATTCTAAGGTACTGTGTGTTAGAATGTCATGTATTGAAATATAACTCTGTACCACATAAATATTAAAATCAATATGTTTCAATAATTGTTGTAATTAAAAATTAAAATAAGTAAAAATTAAAAATAAAATATCTAGAATAACTAAATCCATAAAGACAAAACGGGGAAGAAGGGGAGGGAGAGGTAAGTGTCTCCTAATAGCTATAGGTTTTCTTTTTGGGGTGATAAAAATGTTCTGTAATTAGATCATGGTGATAGTTGCACAACCTAATGAATATCTGTTTGCTTGAATCTGCTGTTAATCCCCTCTAGTGCATTTTTTCATCTAAAAAGTGCTTGTTGGTTAATTCCATGATTTTTGTCATTCCTGAATCTGTTTCTTTGATTTTTATCCTTGTTATTGCTCCTATTTTTGTTTCTTCACATGTGTAAATAGTCTTTCATTGGGTCTTGGACATTTTACATTCTTGAGTCCTGAATTTTCTTATATTCTTTTGTACTTTGGCAGAAACTTAAAGTATTTGTGGCTTGATATTTCCAGCTTATTTTTATTGTTTGTTAGAGAGCCTGTACTCTAGGCCTAGTTTAGCCCCATTCCAAGGTGTTACTCTTCTCCTTTCTCCACTGAATGGCCTGGGCATTCAGTAAGTACTTTCTTCTCTCCCAGTTGAGTATCTACCAGGTGTGTTTGCATTCTGGGAATTTTTCTGGTTGCAGCTTCCTGGTTCTTCTTTGCACAGCATCATGGAGTTTTGCTGTATGCAGGTATAGTGTAGTAGTCAAGAACAGACTAAAGGAAACTCTTATAAAGATTTCGGACCTTTTTCTCTTTGTAGATCTCTCCTTTCTGGTGCTCTGCTCCACAAAAATCCCAGGTGCTTTTCCTAATTTGAAACTGCAATCTCAGTGTCCTCTACTGAGCAAGCTCATCATACTCTTTTTGGGTTTTGCCTCTCTTTAGTATGGTGTAGAAAGTACCTCCAGGTAGAAAGTCAGAGTGAATGTAAAGCTCCCCTTGTTTGTTTCTCACCTCTCAGGGATCATGTGTTTGTTCTGCCTTACGTTTAGTGTCTGAAAGTAATTGCTTTATATATTTTATACAATTTTCTAGTTTACAACAAGAGGAAAATCTTGTCCTAGTTATTCTGTCAATGCTGGAAGTAGTAATATTTTAAGAAGATTTTTAATTCTTCAAATGTTTTATATCTTAAAAATATTTTATGTCTTCAAATTTGCATATAAAATAAAATATAGACTATAATTACCAACATTTTGGGTTAGCTGTTTTCATGAAGAGAATTTTAAAAATTAGAAGCATTTAGAAAAGCTAAATAATAGATCAGTTCAGTTTAGAATATCAGGTCTCTGGAGAATTCTGATTAGTTAGATTATGAGGCTACCATACATGCAAAATAAAAAAATAAAAACCCACACAAACCAAGACTATTTTTTTAGGGACTGGCCTTGAAAACCCAAGCCTCTAACGTAACATGTTGCAGCCTCGAAGTCAAATTACACTATCCACAGGGTTAAAATATTCTCATTAGTTATAATCTTCAGAGTGAAATTTACCTAGAATAAAAGTAAAAGTAAAATTTTTAAAGGTAAACCAAATGATTTGATTAACACTGTTGAGTGAGTATAATTTCATCAGTATAGTAAGGTAGTATGTTTATTTAGCAAACATCCTTGAAATATATCTCTGTACCCCATAAATACATACAATCAATACGTGTCAAATAAATAAGTAAATAAATACATGAAAACATCTGTTGAGGGCCTGTTATGTCCAGAAATCATGCTAAATACTGGGAATTAAAAAATAATAAGAAATGGTTTCTACCCTTAAGGACCTAATAGTTTTCAAGTTATAGTCATAAAATTATGGCGAAGTTTGGATTTATAGGATTAAAAATGGACAGTGGTCATTTTATGGACAGGCGGGGAAGGTGGGATGTTAAATGGTAAAAATAAAGGATACCATGTAAACAAAGTCAAAGTTATAGACATGGATGAAACATTGTTTGGGGTCTCATGAAAGCATCTAATCGTTTTTTACATGGTTCTTGTTGAATCAATGGCTCCCTTCATGGTCCCCTCCTCAGATATTCTTTTCCAAGATTGCGTTTTCATCAGTGCATGAATCCTGTCAGACTGGGTGAGACTAGGTGTTAACCTGAGATGAAGAAGAGGATGAATTCTCCTCTGCCCTACCCTCTCCAGTTAGGCTTTTGCACTAAATATTTATGAAAGTTTCACAAGGATTTTGTCAAAAGATGGGAATGTCAAAGAGATGATCGCCAGGTTGAAACTAAGGAATTAGGCAAATTTTCCCCCTCTTCATTTTAAAACATTATCTCAAGTTTAAATCTCCAGATATCTCCATATAAAGTTGATAGTAATATGACAGTCATAAAACTTAAACTTATCAGTGTGGCATTTTAAATACTCCTTGCCTTTAACCTAAGCTTTTATTTCTTTTTCTTTTATATTTCACTGCTATAATAGAAGCAGGTATCAAGTTGGAATGAAAGGAGGGAATAGTACCTCTAAGTGCTAATCCTATGAGGGTAGTCACTTTGTATTGTTTAGAGTTGATACAGCTCCATGTGTGATTGCTACAGAACTCTGTATACATGTGTTAAATTAAAACAAAACAAAACAGCCATGATCTATAAAAGCCAAGAACTCTACAGGAGCTTAAAAGTTTCTCTTAATCTTCCTATAATGACAAGACCATCAAGATCTTGACATAATGTATATGTACCAAATTTGGCTTTCTCTAAGAATTCTTTCTTTTCAGTTGCATGTGCATACACACAGGTATGCGTGCATGTGCATGCGTGTGCACACACACTCATAGATACAGCTTTACTGTAGGATCTTGAGTCCTTTTCATGATGTTAGAAATTGAATTTGCTAATAGGGGAGTTTCTGAAACAGAAATTTCCGTATTAAATGACTGTGAATGATTTCAGGAAAACAGCATTTGTTGAGATAGTTTTATATGAGATTCAGTTCTTAATTTTAGCATTATCCAAAGGAGTGTCTTTAATTCCAGAATCAATGGACTTCCTGCTGATATTCTTGATAAAATTGATATTGTAACTTCAAAGAATGCTTTAACAAGTACAGTCGGCTTTCTGTATCTGTGAGTTCCACAACCATGGATTCCACTAATCATAGATCAAAACTGTTTTAAAAATTGTATCTATAGTGAACATGTTCATACATTTTTTCCATGTCATTATTACTTCAACAATACAGTACAACAACTATTTTACATAGCAGTTACATTGTATTAGGTATCATGAGTAATCTAGAAATGATTTAAAGTATATGGGAGGATGTGCACAAGTTATATGCAAATACTACACCATTTTATATCAGGGACTTGAGCATCTGTGGATTTTGGTATCTGTGGAAGTTTCTGAAACCACTTCCCCATGGATACTGAGGGATGACTGTACTACATTTCATTGTACTTCAAGAACATATCAAAAAATGTGTCTTGTCTGGTTTTGGTACCAAGAATGTGATATTTTAGAAGCCAAGTGAAGGGAATGTTCAAATGAGGGAGGAATCGATTATGTTAAATGCTGCTGATAGATAAATAAAAAGAGGATCAGTAATTTACTGTTGGATTTAGCAACACACTATTGCTTATCTTTGTAAGAACAGTTTTGGTGAAGTGGTGAGAACAAAAGCCAGATTGGAAGCAGTAAGTATAGATGATTCTTCTGAGGAGTTTGTAATAAAGAAGGCAGAGAAATGGAAGGGGGGAAGTGGAGTCAAGAGTTTTAAAATTGTTTTTGCTTTCATTTTTGAGATCTGAGAAATATGGTTTATGCTGATAGAAATGAATTAGTAGAGAGAGTAAAATTGATGATGTAGGAGAGAGAGGTTAGAATTGCCAGAACGATGTCATTAAGTAGTTGAGAAGGGGATAGGATCTTATGTATGAATACAGGTTTCCTTTCTAGGAAGAGGCAAGGAAGGATTCTTCCCTAGAGCCTCTGAACATGGCTCTGTCACCAACTCAATTTTTGACTTCTAGCCTCTGAAACTATGAGAGGATAAATTCTTGTTGTTTTAAGCCACCTAGTTTGTGGTACTTTGTTATGATAGCCCTAAAAACTAATTCAGTCTCCAACTGAGAATGAGAATGGGGACAGGCTTGATGTTTTTATTTTTCATGGATATTAAAAAAATTTTTTTTCTTTCATCTAGGACTTCACGTAATGGCAAGCTTCCTTGACACTTTCGTTGGCTGATAGAATGTTTTTAGGCCTATTTTAAAAAGAGAGAACATTCTGTTAGAGATTCCTGGCTTTATATTAGAGTCTTCATTATAATATTCTCACCTTCTGCAGCTCCAAGCATTCTTTCAGATAGGTTTTAGAAAAGCCAACTGCAGTACTTAAAACTGATAGAACCCCCTTTCCTCTCCCCAGGGGGCCTTTGTAGAATCCACTTATGATTATTGCTCTGATTTTTTTCAACATTCTCTTATAAAAAAAATATTGAACATGGAAAAGTTGAAAGATTTTTACAGTACACTCATACAGAACACTCGTATACTCACTGTTTAGAGCAGGAGTTGGCAAACTTTTTCTGAAAAGGGCCAAATAGTAAATATTTTAGTCTTTGAAGTCCATACAGTATCTGTTGCAACTATTCAGCTGTCCCACTGTAGTGCAAAAGCAGCCATGGACAATACCTAAATGAATGAGTATGGCTGTTTTTCAACATATTTAGACACTGAAATTTGAATTTTGAATTTCACATGTCATGAATTATTCTTTTAATTTATTTTCAACTTTTTTAAAATGTAAAAACTGTTCTTAGTTCATGGGCCATACCAAAAGGATGTAGCAGTCCAGATTTGGCCCACAGGCTACTGTTTGCTGACTGATCTAGAGTCTACAATGAAAATACTGGTATGTTTGCTTTGTCACATATCTATCCATCTATCCATTCTTCTGTAACTCTAGCAGTGAAATGAAAAACTCACCAAATGGTACACAAATTTTTTGTATGTAAATTTTACCTTAAAAAAAATCAAACTCTAAGTAATGATATGTACAATGAAGTTAAGTGTACTGTCTGCAGCTTATTTTCAAATGCATCAAAGACTAGAATCATATATACCATATTATTTTATTTATATGAACTTGTAGTAGAGTCAAAAATCTATGAAGTAAATAAGAGTGGGGGTAGGAAGGAGAATTACATGAAAACCTTTTGGAGTAATGATAATATTCTATATCTATCTTCATCTGTCCATTCTTTTATCAGTTTACTTTCTGGCTTTAATTTTTCTCTGTACTGCTATTTCCTTATGAGTAATATTTCTTTTAAACTTGGCTGTGTTGTTAAACAAGTCATTTAATTTTTTTTTTTGCAACGTGTGTGATTGCGATGGGAGTCAGGCCATGTTTTTAAAAATCAGTCTGATAGTTTTTGGTTTGTTTGTTTTGTGTTTTTTTGGCAATGATTGTGCCTTCTTTGGTGAAGTAGGCTTCATAAGGAGGAAGAAGCGGAAAGAGTGGGTGGCCCCTTTGCCCGGCCAGCCGTGCTTCACAGGCTTACGGGTGATGGAGCACTCGCCCAGGTAGTGGCTGATCAACTCGGGCTTAATCTCCACCTGGTTGAAGGTCTTGCCGTTGTAGACGCCCACCATGCTGCCCATATCTCAGGCAGGATGATCATGTCCCGCAGATGAATCTTCACCATCTCTGGCTTCTCCGTGGGTGGCTCCTCCTTCTTGGCCTTGCACAGGAGCTTCAGCAGCCAGTGCTGCTTCTGCCGAAGGCCGCGGTTCAGGTGCCACTGATGCCGGGCACTGTACAACTGCTTCAATTGCTGTAGTACACGTCGTGCCTCGGTCAAGGTCCACATCCGGTAGGTGAACTTGCAGAAGGTCCGCTGCTGCTTCTGCTCCACTTCCGCTGTCTTGTCTGTTCCTCGCAGACATCTGACAGTTTCTGTTGATAGACAGTCATATCTGCAGTTAATGATGGTTCTCGTCCATGCCTATAGCTTCCCTCTTACTTGTTTTTCTTGTCTTATTGAATCGTCTATGACTCTTGAACAGTTTTGAATAATTACTGATACGAAGCAGGCTTATCTTCATCCTGACTTTGTAAGAATATCTTAATATTTTACTATTAGGTAAAAATTTTGCTATTGGCTTCTAATTGATATTCTTCATCAAGTTAAAGAAGTTTGTTTTCATTCTGGCTTATTAATCTGAGATAACCGGCCACCTATTAACCTATATATTAAGAATGTAAGTTGAATTTTATTTAATAAAGATGTATATGATGTTTTCCTCCGATTCTATATTCATAGTGGATTACATACAAAGATCTCCTAGTTTTAAACCAGCCTTGTAATTCCTGAGTTAAACTCTCTTTGGTTACAGCATATTTTCTTTTCATATACTATTAGATTCAATTTAATATTTCATTTATAATCCTTGCTTTTAAATGAGGTTGACTTGAAGTTTGTGATTTTTGTGCCACCTTCGTCTGACTTTAGTACCAAGATTATGTCAGCTTTATAAATGAATTGGGAAATTTCCCTTATGCTTCTGTGTGCTGAATTGGTTGAAATGACATAGGAACTATCTGTTTTGGGAAGGTGTGGTATAACTTGTTTGTAAAATTGTTAGGATTTTGAGTCCTCTTTCAGAGTTAGATCTTTTACTACATGTTCCATATCCTCTTTGATATTGAAATTTGGTGCTCCTTTTTTGTTCCCAGTTTTGGTTATTTATATTTTCATAGATGATTTCATGTAATTTTTGAATTGTAAATGAGTAGATTAAGAAGCTGCATGAGAATCTGATCTTCAATTAAACAATATATCTCTGTTCCCTTGGTAACCTGATGAGGTAATATGTGTCAACAACATTACTGCAAAACATTTTTATGTTAAAAATGACTCCTGACTAGTAAGTTGCAGTTGGACTGGGAGGTACCAAAAACAAATTATAAATACTGATAAAAATCATAGCTTTTAGGCTTCTCTGATTGTGGAGACTCATGTACTTAGCTTGTCATCTGTAGGGAATGTTACAAAAAATATTGGCTCCTGTGGACAGGGGGCTTCTAAACTAAACCTGTAGCAATGTGTGACTTATATGCTTGCATCTGGGCTGTCATTTGGGGAGAAGATAGCTCCTGGATTGCTGTGTAATCTGCAAGCATTCCTGCTAAGAGAAATACTTGATGCTGCCTTGCTGTAAGGCTGTATCTTGTCTTCTACTTTTCTGAATAGTCTTTTTCTGAGTAGGACAAATGTGGCCTGTAGTGATTTTGTGGGTCTGAACATTTAGTTGAACCTATTAGCATCCCCTGGTAGGTATAACACAACTTTATTTTATTTATTTATTTATTTTTATTTTGTCAATATACAACGTAGTTGTTTATTGTGTCCCATCACCGAAACCTCCCTCCCTCCTCCCTCTCCCCCTTCCCACCCAGGTGTGTCCCCTCCATTTTCTTGTTATAAGAACTTCAAAAAAAAAAGTTGTGGTTGTTATATCTTCCTCTCCCCCCTCCCCGTTTTTTTTTGTTGTTGATGTTGTTGTTGTTTGTTTGTTTTTGTGTGTGAGTGTGTATGTATGTGTGTGAATTGATTCATTCACCTTTAGCTCCCTCCAATA